>NC_138591.1:14566085-14768585 GCF_964289735.1 Phaethon aethereus
ACTTTCTATTAAGGGATAATATATTAATAAGAAGTTAATCTATTAAAGTTATGAAAGTACCAAAAGTTCATGAATATGGGCTCTACATCTTACCCCACAGCTATGTTTACTTTAGATTTGGGCAGAGAAGTCCTCACAGCTATAAAAGATACCCATGAATATCCAGGGGAAGCAGCGTGTTGGGCAATCACCTTCTATCTCACGGTCTTAAACTCAGTGAAATATGTGTAAAAGACTTGTACAGAACATACTAATTCCTCTTTTGCATCCATACATTGATGAGCGAGGGATTAAATTTATATATCCATTCCATTTAAATACTTGGTATCCATGAATACCTATCTTCGGAAATTATCCAAGACCGTTAACAACAAAGAAACCAGGCAGTTCCCACTAAAAAAAAAGGAAGGAAAAAATAGCTCAGATCAGCCTATGTTGGACAAATGATACTTGGTGATCCTTTTGAGTTGGAAAGGGGGCATAAGAGTTCTTCAACCAGATTTGACGCTGACCCCATATTCTGGAGCCTCTTTGGTTGGAAGAACTTCCATAAACCTCAGCCTCGGCAGGTCTCCTCATTAGGATGCAAACATTATAATATTTAGAGATATATAATATTTAAAATACTTAGCTTCGAAAATAGCCGTAAGAGAACCTCATATGTCTTGTTCATCTAACACTGAAATGAAGAAGACACCTTATTTTCCTCTGTATGCCCATTTTCAAAGTCTGAAAATTTATTTTAAACATCATGATAATTTTAATTCTCTCAAGCCAAATCTCAAACAAGTAACAAAACATCTAGAAAGGGAAAGTGATTAATTTAAAGCCACACTTGTTTCCAGTACTATAAATTTCATTCATACCCCTAATAACAGGGAGGAGGAATCGCATGTACAATTATTATACATGCTTTAATGTCATGACTATTATTTTTAAAGCAGTGGGAATCAGCATATTTTCAAACGTTTTTTGGTTGTGGTTTTTTTTTTTTTTTTTCTGATTAACTAGTACTACTGCAATACTGGGCAAGGACTGTAAATTCAGAACTGTAACAATTACATTCATTTTGGTCTAGCGTAAACCATTAACTACACTGGGACTTTGTGAGCTTTTGCCCCCCGGGTGCTCTGATCCATTTTCCACACTGCATCCCATTCCTGCAGGATCCTTGATTATGTCAAGAGTGTCCCACAAAACTCAAAGTCTAACGGGTGACCCATGGCAGGGGATTATGTGCCTCAAATGCAAGGGCCACTTGCAAGGAAGGAACAAGCCTGACCACTAGTGCTCAGGCTTTATTAAATTATTAGTATATTTAACCCAACTACTGCAGTAACTAGCAAGTTTATAGCACTGATGTAAAACAAAATATTACATCAATATTTTACAGAAATCTGGACAACTAAGAGGAAAATATGGATAAACAAACACATTAAGCAATTTCAAAAGAAAGAAAAAAAATTAGTTTCAACCCAGCGTTTACTTCTGAGTACATTTTTATTACTCTTTTGCCAAAGTAGCAATAACTTATTGTTAGTGCTTTACATTTTTTTCATCCTACTGTGTAAACCATATTTCTTCTTTAAAATGAAAGAGTTGTGAAGTAATCCTAATGTGAAAGCTGTGACCTGTTAATCCTTGCTCCTTAAAAAGAATGTTTTACATTTATATTGTGATAATGCTGAAGTTTGTACTGTGATATTAACATAAAAATGATATTTCAGAATTAGCAATGCTTATATTCTTGTTAAAATAAGAAACACTTGTTCCTTTTCTTCTACAGGATACTGAAATTCCACTTGAACAAATGTGTGCAATGTGAACGTAAAATAAAATAAAATAAAATAAAATGTAAAAGGCATTCTTCCAAATCTTCTGTAAAATAAAATAAAATATATAAAATTAATTGCCAAAGTCTCAGTCTTGCACCCTCCTAAATACACTTGACATATGTAAGCACAAATATGGAAGAATAAATTTCTAAAAGGGAGAGAATACATGCTCAGATATTATCTGGGGAAAAAAATGCATTGAAATTCCTCTGTGATGAATAGACTTTTTTTTTCTCCTCAGGGTGACCTCTACCTTCAGAATATGATGGTTTTATTATGATTAATAAATTTCATTTCCACAGAGGAAAGGAACAGTGTCAGCTTAAACTTAAAGCAAGTGGGTTTCTTTTTAAATGCTAATTTTTAAACACGCCCTTGCATGACACCAAATTTAGAAGCTCAGAAGGTTAGCAGAATAGATTCTGATTTCCATGCTGAAAAAAGTAAGAAGGATTTAAACTATATTGTCACACTGAAAATCAGTAAGCTAGTTCAGTCACATAGTCATTGGTTCATTTGTTCACTATTATGCTAGCATGCTTATTTCTCATTAAAATCAGTGTCATTTAAACGCTTTGTGATAATTTACACTGGAAATAATCATTCTAGGTAAACAATTTACTAAAATTCAGGACATGCAAATGACAAAGTATTGTGAATAAATTAATAAGGCGATTATCTGCATATTTTACAGAATGTTAAATTAATGTATCAAAATCAATATGTGATTTTGAACACATCTGATGAACAATTTTGATGCACCACTAATTAGAACGAGGTAAGTTCCGCTATTTTCCAGTATATCTGGAACAAGTATTCAGGACATAATGGGGGGAAAAAAATGTTTGCTAGCATTTTGTTACCATGCTGGCACTGGTTTTGAAGTAGCTGGACTAACACCTTACTTGGAAATAACTGAGAAAAAAAATCAGTGTAGCCATGCTAACATCTGCAAATGTAGCTGTAAACTATCCACCAAAAGCTCAGTATATTTCTTTACTCATGCTAAGTCTCAGTTTCTTCAGTTATTTTCAGTACAGGGTTTAAAACTGCTAAAATACTATGTAAAAGGACAATTTGTTGTCCACTGCACAAATAAAAAAAGGAGAATCAAAAATCGTAATTGGTTGTGAGATTTATTTTAGTAGGGCCTTTGAAATTGAATCTATCTTTTTAAATCATCAGTACTAGGTATTGCTGAAGTCTGTAAAACAGGGAAAGTATGTGCCTCTCTAATTGTATTTACCACCTTAGGTTTTTTAGTTCTTTGGTACTATGGCTGTATTTCCATACACATCTATGACAGACAGTGAGCTGTGATACTGGGGACGTTTGGAAGCTCCGTAATAATATACATATTACAGGGTTTAATAGGAACATTAATAAAGAAAAATTCACAGTATAGAATATGAACCAAGTTAACACGTTTTCCTCAAGAAATCTGAGAACTGTAGAAAGAGAATTTAAAATATTTTATTTTTTAGGAATTTGATGAACATATCTTTCTGATCATTATCACTTCCCCCCATTTTTTTGAAGTCTACATATCTATAGAAGAACTACAGAAAATGATGAATCTGTTTAAAGAACTACAGAAAGAGAAGTTAAAACCAGGCACTACCTCAGCTAAATCGAACTCTGATCTAATCCCCTATTATTTGCCACATTGCAAGCAAAGGGTACGTACCTCTGGAAAGCTCACACTTCTAACTTTTCCACAATATTGCCCATTCTTTACTAGCTCTGATTAAAATGGAACTATCAAGTAATAAAACTTCTGCTTCTTCTGACCTGTATCTGTTGAATCTTCAGTGAGAATAACCTTAATTTACTGAAATTCTTGTACTGACAGTTAATAAGGCAACTGAACAATACTTGGCTAAGTACGAGAAGGCAGAGTATAGCGCAGAGTGCTCTGGTACTCCGGCCCCGCGCGTTCACCCAGGAAACGGGCACTACTGCAGGACGCGTCTCTTGCTGCCGGAGCTGGCACAGACAGGGCAATCCACATCTCTCCTCCGTCACATCTTAATGCAGAATTGCAATACAATTTTAGACAAAGATGTGAAGATTTTAGTAAAGAATTGGCAGGAATACAAGGAAAGCGAGGGTTACCTGGCCTTATCCAGATAAATGATTCCAGTAACAAACATCTTGCTTTTTTTCTTGGTCACATAACCATGATGACACCAAGACAGATGACCTGAGCAGCAGAGCTCCTTCATATGCACACCAGATACACACTGCATGGCTGAGCAGTATTTTAACCTCAGTGGGTCTACACCGTGCAGCAGTGGTAGTCCTTTAACTTAAAATTCTTTACTATAAGTAGGATGGTATCTGCTTATGGTGCTCAAAGCATGTACAACCAATGAATTTATTTAATTGTGGATATTAATACCAAGCAACTTCAGGGATTTCAGTCACTTGAATGAGCAGTTTCTCTGTATCTCAGCAGGCAACGAGGAAAGATGTCTATCCTAAGTTTTTACTTAAGACCAAGGAAATGATCGAAATCTGCTGATAAAAAAAAAATTCTAGTAATTTTCCTTGATTGTCAAGGTTAAGAATGCTAAAATCCTTTATGCAAAGTTTTGAATGCACAATATCAAACACTAAGATCATTCTACAAGGAAGGACCATAAAATACTTTGTTGCATATTGTCTTCCTCTTCCATTACTGATAATGCTTTACAGATTTGTGATGTGGAGCAGAGAAAGAATTGGGAAGATATAGTAGAGACAGACAGCACAGTGAAATAGTGAAAGTTCAAGGCGCACTGCAGTGCTGAACTCCTGCATACCTTGAAAGCCATGAGGGATTTCCTATTAGTATCACGGTAACATTCCCAGGTTTTCACAGAGATGAAGAAACTTGACCACAGTCTACCATAGGGATAGGGTGATAATAAAGTATTTCCATGAAGAGATCTTCATAAATACATCATTGATGAAATATTAAAAGCAGTCTTTACTTTATCCTGCAGGTTGGAGCAAGAAGAAACTTGAGAAGCCTATTCAGAATTTTCTGTTACGGAGAGACGAATTTCAAATGCTTGACTGTTTACTTATTTATGTCACATCTGAATTTGTCCAGTTTATTTTCTTGCTAACTGATGAGCATGTTTTGCAGAAATTTTGGTCACTGGTGCTCACACCTGACTTCAATTTTTATTTCTATATGCCAACCTGTAGCTTCTTTTGAAGTTTTTTAGGTGTTTACAGCCATCCAAAGTTGAGCTGCCACCTTGTTAAACTTTAAAATAAGTATTATTCTATATTGGTTAATTTGAAGAAATACAGAAGTGCAACAAACAGCAGCATGGGTGACACTACCCCTGAGCTGATGCTGAACAACTACTACGGAACAATCCTAAGAACTGACCTCAGCTTAAAAGCTTTCTCTCAAGTTTCAGTCTTGCTGTCTGGATTTACACAAGTATGGGGACTTCACTTGATGCCTAGTTAAAAATCTAACATAATTTTACGCTACTAACACCACCTTTCTGTGTAATCTCTATCCAAGAAAGTTAGACTTCATATAAACTTCATAAAAAAAAGCCACTGGGGAAACTGGGGCTTGCCATCAGGTGACACCTAAAACCAGCTGTGTTACAACGAAACCCAAGCACTCCTTTGATCTGCAAAGCATTTTCCTTATTGCTATTACTGTTACATTTTGGGGCAATAAACCTTGAATAAATTCTTATCTGGTTCAATAATATATATACTGGGTACTTTCTTTATTAAATTTTAAAGCAGTCTTTTGTGCTTGTGTGTAAAGTTCTGTAGTATGCAATCATATTATTTTTGTTTAGTATTTTAAATGTAATATGATGATCTCACGGTATTAAAACCGAATCCTTGTTTATTTAATGTACTTGTATATAACCATACACATAGGCGCGCACACACACAAACACCTTTCATCCGTACTATTTTCAGTCTATCAGAGAAAAAATTTCTGATTGATTCATTAAAAACCGGTACAGAAGACGCACACATGCGTATACGCACTTGTTGAGGGCAAACACAGATTATTCACTATTTCTGTTATCAAAGGAGCTTCACCTTGCAAATCCTCCATTTACAAATCACAGAACCTCAGCTTTACTTAATCTTGTCATGTTGTCACATTTGACTAGCCATGCGAACTGACCTAGAACTGTAAGCACCGGGAAGGCAAGCTGTCAAAGAGATAACGACAAAGATGCCAAAAAGGGCTGCCAGTGTTTTCACTGGGTGAGAAAAAAGAATTAATCTAACTTCATAAAAGAAGAACAGAGGATAATCAAAGTGTTTTCTGATTTTTATCAACCGATCCAATAGCTGAACGTCTTTACCACACAACTACCAAGAGCAGTAAAAGCGGAATGCCGCACATGCAACTATTTACAGCAGTAGTAAACTCAAGTTTAAACTGCCAACATAAAGGACACTTGAATTTATGGAAGTTTAATAATTGCATTAGTACAACATTTCCTAGTCCTTCCAGAGCAAAATTTCAGTACCTGCTATTTTTCACAGGGAAAAGCAGTACAGCCTTAAATAATTACTAGCACAAAGACCTTACAAATGCTCCTTCATCTTCTTTTTTTAATTTTATCTGATTAGTGGAAGAGCATAGCATAATAATAAAAGCATCTGATAGAAAATGGTTATTTTCCCAGTCAAATTGCTTGATGAAATGAAGTCAAATCCATAGGCAGCAATACTAAAAGGGAAAAACCTCTCACAACTGAACATATTACACAGTAATTCAAAGAGGATGAAACTGCATTTTTGCAAAGCAGTTTGGATGATATGTACTTCTCAGAAATTCCTTTAAAAGACTATAATCTGATCAGTATCTCCTACCAGACATCTTAAGTCAACGTATGGCAAGCATGTGTTGCAAAATTTTGGCCAGCTACCAACTATTTATGTACCATAGTAGAGGTACACCACGACAGGCACCTTAACCATTCTAAGCACTTTTAGATAAGCATATCTCCATATTTGCTATTGTTTCATTAATTAAATTTGTGGTAGCGTTAGTGTTGACAGGTTAATGATGGTACAGGGGGAAATTGAAAGTACTTGAGCAATTGCATTGGTTAAAAATTGCCAATATTCTGTTCAAACTATTTCAACAGTGCAAACTCCGATGTTTGCTTCTTTAAGCTGCCTGCTTTTATGAAATGATTTTCCTAGAGTTATAAAATTAAACCTTTCAGAATGCTTAATCTGTTTTGGAGACTGCATCTTTCTCCAAATGGAGGTCAATAACTTAATCTAGGACTGTCAACTTCTAAAGCTTTATAATGCATTTCTTTTGCACACAAACACAAACAATCCCACCTCCTGGGGATGATTCTGCTCAAATATGTAAATAAATACAGTCACAATTGGACAGATGTTATATCCACTTCGACCATACTTCATTCCCAATTCGGGTTTATATATACACTTGCCTGTCTCTGTTATTTCAGAATCATAAACTGCATATACGCTGGGGAGAAAAATAATACCAGGCATGCAACCGCACTGGATTTTTTTGTTTGTAGTTGAAGTTGGATAATAGTTAAAAATTGGAGGAAGAAAGAAAGAGTGACATAGAATAATTATCCTGCCCCATATTTACCCCAAATCATAAAATGTAATATGAAGATACATCCTAGAATGCATTTGAAAAAGACACTACAAAATATATTTTCTTTACAAACTGTGAATTTTGATCTTACCAAACCTAAAAGAAGAAAAATATATTGAGCACTGATTTGAAAATTTCATTAAAAATGCTAAAGATGAACAATGTTCTGTAACCAACATGTAAATAAACCATGGGTTTATTCTGGGTCTCATTCTGATTTATTAGGAGCCTGATAGGGCAAGATGCCCATTGCCCTCATCAGCCAGGAACCTCAGGATTAATTTTCCCCTCATGTAACCATTGTCACAGATTTCCTAGAGGAGGGTCTTCAGATATCCTTGTTAAAACTCCATCATCAAACTGGTAGAAGGTTTCAGATAGTTTCCCTGCCTCTAGTCTAGTTCAGGTCTGTTTGCAGACTCCTTAATCATGCCTGCCAGAGAAGATCTATCCCAGGAGCACAGACCTTCTCTTCTGAAGAGTAATTATTTTTAGCCTCAGAATGCACTGGATGCAATCAACAGTGAAATATTTTTGAATTTCCCACGGAAGGATCCCTCTGTCAGAGACTTGAACAGGTTTTCTTTATATAATGTGCATGCAAGAACAGATACAGATACACATACATAAATAAAAATGTGTAAATGGAGACACTATCCATTCGTTAACACATTTATTTATTCAAGATTCCCAAATCAGAAAAGATGTCATGTGGCTGAGGGCTAAGTATCCTCTGGCAGGAATGATAAAGATTAGGAAGAGAAGAGCAAATATTACCAGCAGAATCACCCAAGTCCTCCCATTTCCAACTGAGGACAAAGTTCCAACCAACAGTTTACTTGGTATATTATTATTTGAAGTCTACAAACACACACATTCTTTACAAGAAAACAATACAAACATACATATACTCACATTTCAAACATTGAGCATATTATCAGTATCTTCACTTCATATAAATTTTACAAACACCGTTGAATTACTGTAATTGAGTTTAGGAGCACTAAAAAAATCACTATAAAATTGTACTGTAGGTGTTTTGCATGCATCTGAAAAAACACAGGAAATTTAGTTTTGGTTCTAGAACTTGACGTATCTTTATATATGCTCCATGTACTAAACCACAAATCATCAGGTGGTAAATTAGTTGACTTTCAACTTACAGATTTGAAAGACCAAATGCAACTTTGGCAACTTGTACCATAGGAACATGGTCCAGAGAATTTTTTTTTTTTATAAAGCCAAAAAGTCTTTTAAATTCTATGACTAAAATTTAGGTATACGAGAAACAGAAGATACAGGCTTTCATTAGCTTTCTCGTTCAGATCTTATTACAAAAAAGGCACCTACAGTCACCTGGGATGGATATATTTATCATATGGTCAAAAATATACCTAACAAAAATACCTTATTGCTGAATGAATTCAACAGAGGTAATCAACTGGTAAACTGAAAAGTTTTAATAAATATACACAGAGATCCATTTCCTTCTGTGTAAAGTTCACTGAATTTACTGATAAACAAAAGTGCTATATTTTTGACTGGAATTCCAAAGTAGTGATAGACAGAATATGTATAATAGAGTCTTGGAAATTTAAACTGTGCCTGATCTGAGGGGAAAAAACATGTCTTTATTAGAGAAATAACTATTGCTTAGAAAGGTTCACTCTGCAAAACAAGAAATTGTTTTCAGGACAAGATAAATATTAAAGACCGCATGTCCACCTCAAGAATTCCAAGTTAAAAAATTGCTAAAATTATCGTATTTATTCTTACTTAGCAAGGCTTAGATTTATAAATTAGTAGCCTCCCTACCAGAGCTCACTCTAATCCAGAGTTGAGCAGGAAGCACAAGTGAAATAATGAAAGCCAAAATCCAAGACTACTAAGATCAAGAAAGTGTCAAATGTTGACTTCTCAAAATGTATTCTCTTAATGATTTAGAACTTTGAAAAATCTATGTTAAAAGAGTTTTTGTAACAGGAGAACTTTTCAGATTACCACCAAAAACACTATGGCTAGCATACAGATTATTACAATTTTAGCATATTTTGGCTTTAGCTATTATCTTGTTTTTCATAAATAAATGTGTTTGTTTATTTCTATATAGGTCACTATGGCATAAACAGAAAACTCTTCATCTTTCATTTATTTCTGCTAATGCAAAACTCTATAAGCAAACACTTCTTAATACCAACATTTTATGTCACGCTATATATCCTTTCATCCTTCAATACAAGCAGCTTCTATGAACTCAGTAGATTTTCTGCATAACATTATTGGCAGAATATGTCCCGGCACTATTACTATTTATTTTGGCTTTTGGTTTCTTATGTAGTGACATAATACCATCCTTACCTGAATTAAGACTAAGATTGTTCAAACTCTATTGCTTAAAAGAGAGAAAATCCCTTGCCATATTCAATATATTTATAAATTACCATTACCTTCTAAAGACAGTGTTCATTCTTCTGTACCCACGGCTTACAATATGATAGTACGTTATTAGCAAAGCAGCTAAGACTTTTTACTTACTAGAGAGCGATCCTCTGAAGACACAGACCCTCTCTCCCACTATCTTATCCATAGGATAGACTTTGTGAGTGCTTTAGGGTCTGCAGTACCCTTGTGGGCAATATTTGCCCCCAAAGAGTTGAAAGGAAAATTGTTAAATCTATAGCACTTACAATGTCCTACATATATCTAAGCCTTTACTATTTTCATCCTTTCTGTTCGTTTTAGCTTTTTTTAAAGTCACAATCTTGACTGTACTGCACAGTAAGTTTTTACTAAAAGGTTTAACATATCCTTACTTTTCTAGGCCATATGATATTTCAACTGGAAATTAAACACCAAAGCCAGCAAAATAACCTAATATCTTTTATATGGCAGAACCTATAGGCTCAAGCTATAAATTAATTCAACTGTTCCAAAGATTTATACTATGGACTCTCCTATACTTTCTCTTACGATTAAATGCAGCATGTGAAAAAGGATATTGAGACCTGGATGGATGCATCAAGAAGTATCAATGATTGTTACCTGCAGAGGTGTTACAAGAAATTTCATCTGCTGCAACGAAGACGAATTGATTTCTGCAAGAGAAGATAAAATTCACAATACTGCTTGCTGACTGGGAAATGTGCTAGCTGCCAATTGACTTGATGTTTACAGATGGGGTAGGGTAAGGGTGCTTAATTTTAATGAATGTAGCAAGAAAAAGTGTTGACGTATTTCAGTACTATAGAGTTTATAAGGATCATGAGGTAGACATGCTGGGATCTTTTAAATGAAATAATGGTGACATTTGGATATGGACCATGTACAAACTCTTGCATTGGAAGCTTCATGTTTAGTGTTACAGATATGTCAATATATTCATGAAGTCTGATAAAAATAAAACAATATTTATATTGATATAGATATTAAAGGGCACTACTGCAAAATATGTAAAAAGCGTTTTTGAAAAAAGTAATTGCAATTTACTTCGTGCATCTGAAACGAGGATATTGAAAGTAAAATATTTTGCTTTTTATATGTCTAACATGACTGCAATCAGAAAATGAATTTTCTGCTATTTATTAAAAAAATGACATAGTATATTCTCATATACTGTCATCCAAATACATATAAAAGTATTTTGCAGAATCTTAGGAGAATAAACTCAGAGATATGAGTAATTTAATAGAAACCTTCTCTTGCAAAATTCTTTTTTTTAAACCAGGTAACGTAAAAAGAGAAATGCTAAATACACTAATATTTCAAAATGCAGAAAACTTCATTGTGGCACAAATCCTGATTTGTCCTTTCCAAAGTCAGAGCAAACAGGATTTGGGTTAGTGGAAACCAAATCAAATTATTCCTTTATATGCATATACATAGCTTCCTTGAATTATCTGTGTGTTGTGTGGGATTAATAAAGTACCAGGGTTAAGTTTTAACACTTGGGTGCTGTTTTACTCCAAACTGCATGTAGCCCCTCCAGCCTGCACTGCTAGCATGATGAAAAACTGAGGTTTTATGTTTTGCACAGCTTTAATGCAAGAGTCTACCAAACAGCAGTTAGTTCTAGCTTCTACTGAACACTACCTGGAAAACTTAGTTCTGCAAGATGATGAAAACTCCGTCAAGCATTAAGTACTCTGAAGATCCTATTGAAAACTATTCCATTCAGGAGCAAACATCACTTAGGGGTAACAGAACGTTGAAGAGTTAAGCCCTAAAAGAATAAAATCTATTTCTACTACTTCACCTCCAATGTATTAAAAAGATTTGAAATTCTCATTTAGAAATCTGTGAACCTTGTTATTTAGAAGTTCACATTTTGAGAAAACAAAACAAAACAAAACAAAACAAGGAATCTGTAATCCATACTATAGGGACAGGATTGATTAAGATCAAAAGCAGTATCTGATCATTGCCCTACCTGAGAGTCACTAACACCTGCCTTTTAGTATGAATTAACTTAGTGATCAAACTGTATATTCTTTATGTAACTCTCTCATTTTCAATTGGATTAGAGATTGTCAGTTCTGCTCTTTACTCGGTCATCTGCAGCAATTTCACAAGCTAATGAGACCCACCTTGCATGTAATGCTAAAGAGATGAATTTTTAAAAAATGAAGGGCGGTAAATTTAGCCTTACAAATAGAGAGCTACTGTAACTTGTCACTGTATTTACTGCTACCAACTCTTTTATTATCACCTCTGGGGGTAATTACATAGAAAGAAACAGGTAGATGTTTCCCTAAAAGGGATTCAGCCAGTAGCAATGCAGACTTACCAGCTACTGTTTTACAAAAAATACTTTTGATTAATTTCTGTGAAGTTATTAAACTGCCCTCTCATCTAAATGAAAAGATCACTTTTCCTTAAAAACTGCCTCTAAAGTGGCTAGCTGAGAAACTCCTTTTCTTTATCTCTATTCAGAACATTTTTGTTGTTAGGGAACATTGAGCCACAGATACTCTATCTTCAAATGCCCAAGACCAGAATTATTTGTAAGAATAATATGCTGGTTTAGTTACTTACAAGAGCACCTCAGAATACTCATTGCTATTTGTCTTTTGGAATCGCCGATATTACTGAAACTGTTCTGAAATCTTACTTTTTATTACCAACTCTTTAGTAATTTCTGGTAGAAAACTCATTTTAAAAAATTTAACCCAAACTGATACCCATTTAAAAAACATCTACCATCAACTTTTCTTGTTATACTTCTTCAATTTACTTTGGGAAGATACTATTTTCCCTGTATTTTGCTTTTGTAAAATTCATTTCACAACTCTATAAATCGATTTTAAAGGTAAGGAGAAAGTTACATATTGGTCTGCATAGCAAATGTGAGAATGAAAAATAAGATTAGATTCTGGAGTTCAATAAACCAGTTCAATGTTTTAAAACTAATTAGGTGTTATTGGTAACAACTACAAGAAATGGTAACATTTACAAGAAATGGCTTTCATGTTTTTATAGTGGCATTTTTTTATTTAGTTAAATTCTGTTCTATTGTTTACATAGACCTAGAGGGAGAACTGATAATGAGAGGTGTCACTATACACATATATCACACCTGATGTCCAAAGCAAGTATTATTCCTTCACGTGGATAACCCCATCGTTTGCAAAAGGAGTCCTTCTGAGTTAAGCTGACACTGTGGTGCATCATATTCTATCTGTCTTAAAGGACAGGAAAAGCAGACCTGGAAAAGGGCAGCTAACCCAGCTCCGTCCTTTGCAAATGTAGGGTTGTTCCCTTTAAAGACCAATTTTATGCACTAACTGTATTGAGCGCACAAGGCTTAAAAACTCAGAAGTAAGGTATGGTGAAAATTCATGATGCATTTTAGGTTGTTTTAATGTTCCTCATCACTTCTACACTTTTTATTGACTCAAAAAGGTACAAGAAATGTAAGTGGACCTAACTTTATTATACAATAAGCCCTGCTCAATTAGTAAGATAGAGAATTCCTTCCATCGACTTAATTTTTATATTAACAGTGAAAGTACAGAACTGCTCATTGTTTTATACTTCAGATGTAGAAGAACAGACATTTAAAATCCAGAGAAATTTTTTTTCTCTAAATAAAATTTTAAAAGTTGTTACTGATAGTAAGGGAAATAAACAGAAAAACAAATGGAAAGAGTAACATGACAAATACATTGATCGGAAAGTACAGTTGGATATATTGAGCTTGCCAGACATTCAAACCCTGTGCTAAGTGCAATCCTTTGAAGTGCTGGAGTGGCACCACTTGGTAACCTGAGCTCTGCAATGGAAACCCAGACAGTGTGGGTCATGAAAATGTACTTCTGGGACTCAAAATGGCTGTGTTCCACCTTAGCGTCTGTTTCCCAAGGGCAAGCACTTCTGCATGCTATTACTTCTCTCAATCCTATATATTATTTTCTTATTTCTTTTAGGAATTTGAAAACTATCACACTTTTTTACCAGTATGGCAATAAAGGTATTTTTAAAGTTGGGAAAAAATGTTTAAACATTTGACATATTTCCTGAATTCAGACAGAAACAGGGGGAGAGGACAGCAAAAGTCATAGTAAGAGATTTGATGCTCTTTCTTACTTTGGGGTAGTTACTGAGCCTGTATTACCCCAATTTTCAAAAAAGTTCAAATATGTTCTAATTTCCTCTGCACCGTTCCCCTTTGGCAGACTCCTAACAAACATACTCCTCGAAGGCCCCAGATCTGACAAAAGCCTCCCCTATCAGTTTTAGCACCTGCTATTTCTAGGTCTTCTGCATATCCAATAGATTGGCTGCTTGCTTCCCCTCTCCTTGATGTTGTTCATTTGGTGAAAACAGGCCATACTATAGCATAAAACTGGATTTATTAAAAAAAAAAATTAATCAGTAGACTCCAAGTCTTATCATTGCTAAGGCTGTTTAAGATACAGAACTACTTCTGTGAAGAAACCCCACATATGAATACCTTCCCTCTTTGTTTCTTGCTAAACTGTGTCCTAGAAAGATTCAATCTGTAGTACAATGGAGAACAGCTTTAGGAGAGGAGTCTTTGACCACCCTCTGTCAGCATTTCCATCTCAGCATCTTTTTCACAGGGCAATTTGAAAAAACAAGAGGCATGATATTCTACGTGTATCTTTCTGTACCGCACTTTTTATTATAGAATATCATCTATTACAAGATCCTTGATTAGCAACATTAGGGCTTATGCCCTCAGGAATGACTTTCAGTCATCATTAATCTCATAATTTGTAGTTGGACAGGAACAGGGTTTGCACTATAAAACCAAATATTTTTTGAAAATTTTTGTGGTGGCATGAGGTAGGCAGGAAAGGTCCAGCTGCCAGAATGAAAATCATACTCTGCAGCACCAAACTTCAAAGAGCGTAACAAAATACTTTCAAGTTCAACTTTATCACCTGACTAGAAGTACCCTGTTCTAAATTAAAGCAGGCCACTGAATTGAAACTTAGATAATAAAGTATTAAACCAAAATATTTAAGCAAGTGAAGAACACAAATTTATGCGAAGCTTGATTAAGGTTTTTCATTATATACACCATTCAGTGAAAAATATTACTAATTACAAATACTTCAGTAAATGGTATGTACTTGTAGAAATTAGGCCTTCTGGACTGTCCAACTTTTTTTTTTTTTTTAATAGCACAGCCTAATTCCTTCAGCATGTTTATACTACCACAAATTAAGAGGCCTAAGACATTTCAAAAATATATTTTGTCAGTACTTTCCCCTACCAAAATGTTGCATCTACCCATTTTTCAAGAAGAGCTGTCTTTTACAGTCTTGCTTCTCACAGGTCACCTTAACTGTACGGAAAAAACTTCCATACATTCATTCTAAACCATACTGACCTAATACAGAATCTACATGCATACCAACACTGAATTTAAGCTTAGGTAAGGCTTTATATATGAAATTTAGAAGAACCATATCAACAATTTGTAATTACTATGTAGTATTTTCAGCTTTTTTTTCTACAGAAATCTTTTCTGTAAGCATATTTAAATAGTCTTGACTCTCTTTTTTAATTGCTTTTAATCTACATGTTCTGAGAGTTAGTTTAAAGTTTGAGATACCTGATATTCCAGTGAGGTTGATTAGCTTTTAGTGTATATATATTTTACATGCTCCATCAGGAAAAATTAAGTTACAGTATTAACAGCATTTCTGTTTAATGAACATTTATGACTTTCCTTCAAACTTTTCCAGAATTCCCTTAATGTTTCCTATCATAATGTTTCCATCTCATAAACACTAACACCAATGATCTCAGCTACTGGAATGTCAGAGAGATACCGCTCTCACAGGAATTCTAGTTTATACCATCTTTGATACAATACTGAACTTTAGGCACCTTCACATATGGAAAGTTGGGAGTTTCTCCTCACTGAGAAAAGGGAGTGAATGTTTTTATAAATACTGAAACTCTGATAATTCAGTTACACATGATGTGTACAACTTTTACCTCATTTCCTACATCTAAATAGACTTTCTTTTAAAGGTCAGTGGCAACTTCAAGTAGAGTGGAGGTCAGAAAGAGCAGAAACATGTAACAGAGACTTAGTGTACGGTACAAACCTAACTGTGGATCCTGCCTGACCCGTACGTGATTTGGATACTTCACTATTAGTTGGAAAATTCACAAGCTGGAAGTGGAAGATCGGAAAAGATTCAGAGAACAGGTCGCAGATGCTCTTTTTTATCACTTCAGGGATCTAACCATCATGAAGCACAATCCCAACCTAATTTCAGGATAGACTGTTATTCTGAGTTCTGCCCCTAAAACTTTCTATATAGTCGCCCCATCCTGGGAAAGGACATGCTCGTCTCTCTTTGTCTGCACTACTACGTATTCCTAAAATTGCATCAACCTACTACCACATTTTCTCTCCTACACTCGTTTGCCCCGCTGTTCTTCAGATGTACAGAAGTACTCACAGCTGTGTCTGGGAAGTTGATATACTTATGTCACTGTGGGTATAAGAACCTGTGTTTGTAGGGCACAAATTACTAAGTGCTGTTCTATCTTCTCCCTAAAAGGCTGGGTGACTTTTCAACACTATTTATATTTTACACAGCACATGATTAAGAAGAAAATTTTGACACACATACAGTTTCTCCCAGCACTCCCAGAAGTTTTTAGTATCTCTTCTTGGCAACACCGAGCTTCCATAAAATAGAAACCGTACTAGAGGTCAAAGGAGATTTTTAAGAAGTCAGGACTTCCCTAAAAATAATCACACTAACTCTAGGAAATTTGAAACATGAAATAAATTACAATCCACTAACATACAGTGTTTATGTTTCATACACTAGAATTCCTGGTGTATGAATTCTTTGCTTACTAACTTCACAAAACTAGACAGAAATAATATTGCTTAACACAGAGGTGTTAAGCCTCCCCCCACCCAAAGACAGCAACTGCTGAAAACAGTGCAGAGCCCCGGAACACGGGAAATTAAGCTGAAGGCAAACACAATACTGAACGGAAGATACAGTAGGAAGATTGAAACTATATGTAATCAGTTGCCTTTTTCGGGTAATCCCAACCATGGGATTTACAACAATACAGGCAGTATTTAGATTCATGTATCGGAACCTCAGTCGGTAAAATTAACTGAAAGCACTGACTTCACTGGAGCTAGTCCAAATTTTATTCTCCAAGGATCTGGTGCTAACTATATACTGTAGCAATGATTTTTTTCCCAGAAGTGTTACATGTGGTATATCTATAAACTTCTCCATTATATTTTTAAAGATACTTTATTTTTCCTTCATGCTCTAAATCTTAAGGCTTTGTTGCTCTTGTTAGGACTCTAATGTTGAGGGCTTTTTCACTATGAATTATAGTCAACAGCTGGCTGCTTGAATAATTTCTGTAATATTCAAATATGGAAAAAGTTTCAGAGTTTCCCCTCTAAAATCATTTTATGCAGTCCTCCCCATCTCCCTCCTTCTGGTGTCCTGAATTTAAATATCAAGGCTATCAAAGAATTTAAACTTTTTAATAGCAGTATAATAACTATAAGAAGGTTGTTTTTACTATTATCATGCTTTATATTCCCATTACTGTACGATCAAAGTAAATTATCATACTGATAGCATTTGAATCACAACACAAAGACAACTAAACAACTTTACAGACATACCTGTAAGATACATTTATAAAGAGAAAGTAATACATGTGGTATCAAGCTTCAACATCACTAAAGAGTAACTTGTTTGACCTGATGTGCATTAGGAAAGTATAATTTACTTTTAGAATAATTTCTGGCATGTCAGGTTCTTTTTTTCTGCAGAATTGCTTGTTCATCCTAACTACTAATAATGATGCCAAGAAAAAGAGGAAGACACAGATATTCTGCTTTCACTTAGGTATTCTGCTTTCATCGTCCAAAGATAATGCATCTCCCACATCCAGTATTCTTGACCATTTCATTAAATGCTCTTTTCTGGTATTTTGAGGCAGGCCTTGGAACCGTATAGAGTAAAACCCTGCATCAAAAGAAACTAATGTAGCTACTTCTACAAATATTACCTCACAGAAAACACTAAAGCTCATCTTGATTGCCCAAGCAAAGGCAACTCGTCCATCTGCCTGGACTCAGCTGCCACTCCAGAAGGGCCAGTGTCACCTCCGCCTGCATGGGTGTCTCACATGACCTAGGGTGTCTCAAATATCTTTAGATGCCTCTTTCCAGGTGGCTTAACCGAGCCCTTAATTCGGCTGCCGGGTTAGGCACCCCTGCATTGCTTTTTATCTACGTCTCCTTAGTACAGGACATTG
Source organism: Phaethon aethereus (assembly GCF_964289735.1). Taxonomy (NCBI): domain Eukaryota; kingdom Metazoa; phylum Chordata; class Aves; order Phaethontiformes; family Phaethontidae; genus Phaethon; species Phaethon aethereus. Next base: position 14,584,344 of record NC_138591.1, read on the forward strand.
CAGTATGACTTAGCCAATGACAAGGTGTCTCTAACATCATTCTGACTGCTAAAGACAGCAGGAGACAGAAAAGTTAAGAAAACTCATTAAAGTTTATCCTATCACCAGTCACACAACTTCTTGAACAGAAATAACTCCTTTTAATATCACTTTTGCAATTTTGAAAAGCACACCTTCAGAAAAAAGAAAAAAATGCCTAACTCTTCTGGACACTAACAGAAATGTGCATTCCCAAGGCCAGTGATACCTTGTATTGCTCCATTTACTCAGGGGAAAAAAACAAAAAATGCCCCCCCAAAAACCCAAACCAAAACAAAAAAATAAAGAGAAAAATGGTCAAGAGAAGATGCATTCTTATGTCAGGGTTTCCCCAGCAGATGAACAGGTACCTTTTTTAGCCCATCTATTGAACTTACTAAATAACCCATTCAAATGCTACAAGACAGAGACTCCTTTTAGTCCAGCATTAATGCTATAAAGCATGTTAGGGAGACAACAAGGTGTCCATACTGCATACAGTGTAGATAGAATTCTTCTATGGCAATGTCTTCTATATGAACTCCCCCTCTCTCTCCTCCCACTGCCCCTCAAAGACTGTGTAAAGAAAATTTCTAGCAAATCGGTGCTGCACTTTGCAACTTAGTATAGTTGTTGCGAAAAACGTGTTTATTCTTAATATATTGCCCAAATGTGGAAAACATCACAATCAGTGGAAAAATCTGCAGCCCTTTACACCTACGTTTTAAATCTACATGTTTTATTACCTGATTTATTCACTTTTTAAATCAGAGCTATACAAATATGCCTAGTTCTAATTCATATTACCTGTTGTATCAGTTGAATTTTTCTATGTATGAAGGATTACATAATATATTATACATTATATGAATGTATTTATGATTAATAATAGAATATACATAGTATAAATATGCATATTTATCTGTAGGCGGAACATAGATGATTTTTAAGTGGATCTTAACATTCTAAAGTGAAACCTAAAACTAATAGGTGAAATTCTGACCACCACATAAATCAATAGCAGAATTCATCCTGATCTCAGTGGCATAACTGCTCTAAGATTATTTGCCTTTCACTGTGATTAACACAGTCTACACACACTACAACTAAATCCTTGAAGAAGTAATCCAGTAACTTTACTTCAGAAGTGCTCTGTTTCAGCAATGTAAACTGATGTCAGTACGATCCCCGACTGCTAAATTAAGGTTATGTTTGAAGTTTTATAATTTCTATTTGAAATTTTTTTTTATTACTATATTTTGGACATATTCTTCACTCTCATTAAGGCAAACAGTTCAGCATTTTGAGGTCAGCCTTGTGTAAAGAATTGGTATTTTATCTGGTAAAATACATAGCAAAATATATGTTTATTTTGTTGGAGAATTTATTCTTTTATGTATATCATGTCATCTTTAAAACAATGTCTCATTAAATCGCATTTTTATTTGTTTCTGATTTCATAATGATTATTATGGTTTACTAGTAACCACCATTTTATCCACAATAAAGTCTCCTTAGAGGTGTAAGTACAAAGTTATTTAGCAATTATGAATAACAACAATTCTTTCCCTTTAAATTCTTTTAAGGTTTGAATGACTTTACAAATTACTTGACAACATCGTTTTTCCCATATTATAACTAAAATACTACACATATGAAAACCTTGCCAGGATTGTTGAAGAATTCATTCAAGAAACACAAAATGAAGTTTAGAGGCTGGCACACATTTGGTTTAAACACAGACCTTATTTTTTTCTGCATGTATATGAAACATCTGTGGCAGTTTTCACAAAAAAAGTTGTACTTTAGGATACAGAGGTAAAATTTCAACTCCCATTCCTGCTGTGCAGTATGCTTAAAAACTGCTGTTCTGCCACAGGTGTGTTCCTAGAGTATTAGAAACTGGACAAGCCCAAAGGTATGTGAAAAAAAATTCTATTTAAAAAGGAGCTCTAGACTCCTTTGAGGTGGGAAAAACTACAGTAAAAACATGCAAGAGTGTAAATTGCCTCTTTCTTGATTAAATTCATCTACATATTTATTTTAAGTTTGTTCTTCTAGTACTTCCTCACCTTGCCTAAAACACATTACAAATTAACATGGCTAATCCATATAGACTATGTTCAATTCATGCCATATTTTATTAATAACATTTCATTCCTTCATCTTCTCTCTGACTCTTTCACAATGCTCTGAATTCCTTCTTGCTTTTAAAGCACTCACAGTGCAAGCACCCAGGTTGACAATACTTATAGCATGTTCTAATCTGCCTCTTTGAGGTCTACCAAGTCAATGATCTGAAAACTAAAAACTAGACACTGACATGTCCAAAGGAACTGTGACGGTCTATCACGTCACAGGCATTGACCCAACAGACTGTAACAGTTTTGGTCTGTCGGATTAGGATTCAGTGTTTTAGTAACTCCCTAACTCTGTATTTATCCAGTTTGCTGAATACAACACACTTGAAATTTTTGAAGTCACATTTTCGTTCAATATCCTCTAAGAGTGAAGAAGCCAGTATGAACTATTAAAGGGATAATTTCTACTCTAAAAATGTTAACCAATTTATTTTTCCCCTCTTTTTAGAGGAAAAGCATGCATGAAAATCCATCAAAGGAATATATTTACAATCACAGTTATTAACTATAAACTGATTTCAAAGTAAGAAACTCCCAAGTTAAAACTCATGCTATATAACCTGATACAGGCCAGATGTAATAAACAAAAAGAAAGCAAGGACATTGAAATTGATACGTAAATGTGAGAATAGATACACTGACTTTTTTTTTTTTAAATGATAAGCATTTAACAGCTCCCACTATGTTTAAGAGGCATATGCTGCCATGTGATTGGCAGCAAAAGTACTCAGCATTTTTAAACTTGGAGCACTTCAGGAAGCCAGGTATGGAAACCTAGGCTTTAGTGTTCCTCTACCTTCTCTCTCAATTTTTTCTTCATAATTTCCAGCATGGATGCCAAACCAGCTCTTACAGTAATAGCCAAGCCTCTTCTTGTCTATGGGGACGGCCTCTTCTTGTCTATGGGGACGCTTAAAATATCCCTTGATATTACAGTGAAGGAGAATGGAAATTACAGGAAAGTAGAAACAGGGTATAAAGAATATAAGCTCTGACATGATAAAAGCTTCATAATCAGTGTTTACCATCATTCTGGGCCAGGAACCCTAAGCTTTTTCACTGCTATATTACCTCAGTTTTGAACTAGCGGATAGTTCTAATGTTTAATGGTTACATGGGTATTACATGAATACTGGTATTACACACAGGTGAATCGAGCTTTCAAAGTATCAGAAAACATGTTAATTCTACCAGATGTTAGAGGAATATACTAAAACATCAAAGTATATAAAGTAGCTTTCTGGAATTGGTAGGAGATTTTATTTTTAGCCATGTTTTCCTACCTTAATATGACTCTCTGTGTCTCCCCAAAAAAGCATTATATCTACGATATTTTGGAATGAGCCATGTTTCAATCATTGGCAAGTACTCTACGCAATACATTTTTATTTCAGCAAATTCCTATCAAATTGCTCTACGTGAAACTCTCTGTTCGTAGAATTTTAAACTCCTTGATTTTTTTTTTCCTACTGCATTCTCTTTATTCATACTCATTCACTTTTACTTTATAATTCCGTCACTAAAAGATACTATTATGGCTATAACATGAGTCATATACTCCAGTCATTCCCCAAACTGTAATCTGAGTGATGAATACGGGTTATGAAATATTAACATCATGCCAGGGATCCTCTCGCTTGCCACAGATCAGATACAGACATAAAGACATACAAGCCTAATAGGTAGATGCCCAAATCCATTTCCTCTCTGTAACAGCACAGTGAATGATTTGATTTTTATTTGCAATATTAGGGAATAAACAAGCTTTAGCTACCACACGGGATAACCAGAAAAAACTAGACCAAACATCACCACATCAAACCTAAGTGTTTGAAGAAGACTAGTGCTAAATATATGCTATATTATTCCTGTCACAAAAGCTAAACACAACCTTTGTACCTGGTCAAGGTGCTAACTGATCCTTTTCACTCTCAAAATTTGCATAGCTCAGGATATTGGCTAGATGACTCTTGCTTATATATCATCTTGTCCCCCAAACGTCTTAATTTCTTAAGATACAATTTGTATAGCAAAATTCAAAAGGGTTTGAAGGTTCCAGCTGGGAGTAGAACAGTAAAGTTATCGCTATATTTTATTCTTTTTCCTCTTCCAACCCATTTACTTTAGAAAATAAAACTGTGTATAGAAGCTCTTTTTCCTAAATCTTGAAAAGTACAATCATGAAATGAAGGAAGTACTACATTTTTAAATGTTTATCCTTCTCTAAAATTATTTAATGGAAAATTAAATTCTGACTGAAGATGCTATTATATTTTACATGCTGTCAAAACCTTAATTTTTAGTAGATGTCACTATTAAGATCCTCAATAAGAGAAAATAATAAAACTATAGTATTTTTAATTGTTTATTCATAAAATAGAAGATCTTAAAGCCTACAGTATACAAAAAAATCACCTCCATCTACAGAAGCTCACATTTTATACTTTGTGTATTTCTAGTCTTCATCGTAAGTTTTCATTCTTTAATGTTTCCAATTAAATCGAATTTGTACCTATTCTATTTTAAGATAATCTGACCACAGATATCAAGTATTACTCTCAACCACTTGCCCAAAGAGAACTGGAAAATATATTAGATTTTATGTCTGTAGACACAGACACTCTGAATACTCCACATAGGCACGTTAAAAATGTAAACTATTGGAATATCAGGATTTTACTGGGAGTAAGATTTCAGATCTGGAAGAAACACAACTTCCATATGACAAAGTACCCTGTCTCAAATTCCATACCAAATCCTATGTATGACCACAGAACATGTAAGACAAACTGATAGTGGGGGAAAAAAATAATTATACTACAAAGTGTTACGTGCAAAACAACTTGTAATATGCCTTATTTGCTTTTAAAAAAGATTAGTGAAAAAAAGAGGTCAGCTTCCAGTGATGAGGGATCTAGTCCAGACAACAAAGATGTCAGTGGGGATCTTCCCATTGTTTGTAGCGAGATTTAAATTTGACACTGTGTTAGAAAAAGGGAGTTACGCGCAGAGCAAATGTATCTCTGTACATATGTATGTGTGTGTGCGTGTGTGTGTGTGCATGTGTGTGTGCGCGTGTGAGTGGGTGATGGATGGGGAATGTGTGTATATATATGAATACACAAGCATACATATATAAACACACGTAATTATCATTAAGTATAACAGGGTTAGCAAGCAGTACAAGTGAAATGACTCTGCCTTTCAGACAAGGCTAGTTTACTATTATTGGGGTTTTGTTTTATTATACTACCAGATACACTTTCATAAATATTGCTGACAAAGTTAATATGTAAGAAAGGAACATTTTTCTTACTCGGATCAAAGATGCAATCACCAAATCATAAAACACAAAACCAATAGCCAATCGATGTGAATACGTCTGCCCATAGGCTTAATCCAAGCAAGCCATTCACTGAGCTATGTGATGGATCTGTCAAATCCAAGACAGCATTACAGACATACCAGCAACACCAAGTGAACATGCAATGACAAAATGACAATACGCCCCACTGCCATGCTTTGACTTGTTCTACCTCACAAGTATAAAACTTGATGACTTCGCTAGTTTCTCTTACTTCAGACTTGGATAGAAATCTAACTATCTCTTCATTTATATTTTTTTAAATGTTACATGAAAGCTGAATTAAAGCTGTACAAACATTCTGTTGACATATGATTTAGTGCCTTTTGCACATCCTTACAATTATTTTTTCAAAACACTCTCAGTTTAAAGACTTTGGCAGGCAAAGCTCCAGAATGGTGAAGAATATACATAGACCAGTAGGTCCTCTTTTATCAGTTATGAAAATTGGAAAATTTATCAGTAATATTTTAAGTATTGGAAAGTGAATTTTTTTTTTTTGATCCACTTCTGCAAAGAGCTTCGAATCTTTAAATGCAATTTAGTCTGACAGATCACACAGTATGAAAATGCAATTCTAATTTTTTTAAATTTGATTCAGGGATTATATTGCTTCATAAATAAAACAAAATGTACCTTTTTGTTTGTTTGGTTTGTTGTTTTTGTTTTACAGCCCTAAGAAATGACTGGAGAAATCTGCAAGGTCTACCTCAGCTGTGAAATTGGTTTTAGGAGTACATGATTTTTCTTTAAAAATACTTAAGGTTTTGCACGGATTTGTTTCATGAGGTTTCCTTGCCACCTTATTCTGCCCTATGTCTCTGTTCTTTGCCTATTTCAACCAATATTTCCAGCTGTGACAAACACGGATACCATTGCACTCCTTCACAATCGAGCTCTCTTACTGTGATCATTATCCATTGACTTGGTGTATTGATTCTGGAGTCACAAATCTTTCTGTTAACCTTTATTTTTAATTTACCAAAACATGTCTCCAATCTAAAGATTTCCTCTTTCCATCTCCTGACTTAAGAAGCATTTCAAATACTGAACATTGCCATTCATCAGCTATATGAGGTGTGATCAAAAAAAAAAAGCTTTTTAAAAATTTTTAAATTAATACAAAGTAGCATTTCCATATGTCACTGCTTCAATAGTACATACTCACTGGTCCTCACTTCATTTTTCTGGGCATTGTTTACACATAAACAGTAAATATATTTCAAGTGTAATTAAATTAAATAGAAGCTCAAATCAACACTATATAAGGGCAGTGTATAAGGAGATACGGAATTTTCAATATTGTCGGAAGACAGCAGATGATTATTACATTGAGAACAAAAGATACAAGCAGTTGTACTGACTATACCTCAGCACTTTCAATATTAATAATTCACAAAAGTTGTTAAATTAAATTCGTTTAAAAATGACCAAAAAGTTAATCAAATTAAGCAAACTGTAGTTGTGAGTAATCAGAGGTATCCATGTTTGCACATAAGTTTCCCATATGCAAAGAAATGTTTGAGCAGATTGTTATTGTATTTGTTCTCTATGCTAGTTTTAGGATTCTCCCATAAAGAAATTCAGTTACAATATTTGTAATTAAGACAAGAAACCATATTCATTTGGGGGAAGCAGACTGAAGATGAGGGTTAACCACATTTAAAAAGAGAAGCTGAATTTAAAAAAATCCAAAAGATATAAAATTCATTTAAGGTATTTAAAATTATGCAGCAGAGACAGGTTATTACAATTCTAATTATACACAAAGTGTATCTGAAAATTAGACATTTTTTCAAAAAAATAATTAAGGGTTGTAACAACTGCATTACTACTGATGCCATCTCAAGCTTCCTTCAACAGCATTTCAGAACACTATCTCCTTAGACAAATCCTTTACTTTTTTTGTCAGCATAACTCTTAGTGATGTTGACTCTACCCATACCAGAACATGTGATCAACTGACATTTTAGCTTACAGCATTTGATATGTTTTATGAGAAAGTACATTAATTCATAATTAAAGCATTTAAAAGTCACCTGGATATTGTTCAGGTTCTGTATGTAACATACAGGTTTTCAGTAATTCATTTATTCATAGGAATAAACACCCTATAAAATGATCCAGGGACACCTGCATGATATTAGGCAAAAAATGACTAACCACAGGAAGGTATTTATACTTTCGTCCTTTCAATTCACTAAGTTTTTAGAAGCAGGAATTGTTTTACATTACAAGCTCACAGAAAAATAGTAGAGCTGTGACATGCTAACACACCTTTGTGGAAATGAAATGAAACTACTGAGTAGCATTTCACCTTTGTAGGTTACCCTAAGTAGAAACAGTACATCGCGAACAAAGTGCATACAGCAGTTATCTAGTTGATATTACCGATCCAAAATTAATAGAAAGTAACTTGCTTACCTGTCTGACACAGCATGCCTCAGCCACACATGCAAATTATTTTATTCACATAACTTTAAAAAACATATCTTCATTACCCAGAATAAGCATTTGAAAGGCATATATGCATGCATAGCATTGTAACATTCATACCATGGTACTTGATTCTAAAAATACAGAATCCATGAACAGCACTTCAATCTAAAAAATAGTTCACTGAAATTTCTTAATCTGTTGATTTCTTTAAGAAACAGAACACTTAAAACAATGTCTAATTTAGCATCTAAAGGAAATTTTCAACACATATTCAAGACTTAAGAAATTATCTCCATGATTCCAAGGGCCAATTTTCTTACATCAGGAATTGAGAAGTGTGACCCATTTTGAAGCAAAATATATGTATTGGCCTTTCCCAATATACATCCTCCCTTTATGACTGCACACTCTTCAGGTACTTGAAAAGTATTAAAGATAGCATAGACTTTGTTAAGGGTACAGTTTAGGAAGAAAACATAGGGTATTCTTTCTTTTCCTTTACAAAATCATGTCCACACACTGCAAAGCCTTAATTTTATGCAATTTGACAAAAACCTATTCCTGCTGAAGTCCACAGCAATTTAGACACTGACTTCAAAGGGGTCCAAATTTTTGTCTTGCAAGAAGACAATTCATGTGACATTGCTTTAGTTTATAGAATTTAAGTTGCTGCATTTTTCTCTGATGCAGATTTTAATAATCTTTTATTCGTGGTATTATTTCCACTAAATGTGGTTTACATTTTGAGGATAAAAATACAGAGCGAAAGAAGAATAACTGAATTTTTCTTCAGTATTTCAAAAAATAAAATGCCTGGAAAGAAAGCAAAGGGAAAAAATACTGGTTTTGCCTTGGATAGTTCAAGTTTAGACACAGTGCATTCTCAGTTTCCACTGACTAAAATAATGTCAATGAGAATTGAGGGCACTCAATAGGTTCAGGTTCTAAATCAACTGAAATAATACTCCTAAGACGAATAATGATCTTTAGTAGCAGACCATCATGAAGCTGTACATATATTTATCTACATTGTACAAGGGTCACAGACATTAACTAGATGATCTACAACTTGGGAATGTGCACATCTCATGCCTGATTCTCAATTAAGGCCTAAAATCTCTCAATTTATGGCTATTCATGGATTATTATAAAACAGCCTGCTTTAGATATCACAATTATCTGCAGAGCAACAAGACAGTTATGAGACTTCAACAAGGCAAATTTATAGAACCATCTTCAACTTCCACTGGTCAAGTATTTATTAGCAGTAAATAAGGTCTTACCTGTCACTGTAGGCAGCTGCAGTGGCAGTGGCAGGCTGGGCATACCGGTAGGCAGCATAACCACCCTGAAACACAAACTCACGCTCTAACTGGATTGCTACAGCACCTTAAATAACGTTTTGCAAAATTTAGCAACACCTGAGGTAGTATTGTCATGCTGTATGTTCAGTTAAGGAGTTAAATCCATGTAAAATATTTCAGCGAACTGTTAAACAAAACTTATCACCACAAACTTGTACTTGTTAAGATTTGTCCCAGAAATCAAGAGAAAGTCATGGAATGGATTCTCCAACGTTCTTTTACAAGACAATGCTGTATTCTTCCACAAGTTTTCAAGCAGCATTTGTTCTTACGAATGAGGTGCATGCGTATTAATAAAGCAGCGCTGAACTTAGAAACTCATAATAATAAATTCTTTTTTGTACAAAGTATGATTTATCATGTCTGGTTGATTAAACCTATGAATTTGTGCACTCAATTAACACTTAATGTTACATAGGTTCCCAATTTATACATGAAATTATAATGAAGAAGCAAAATTCTACTCTTCCATGAATTAACATTCAGTTGTATGTAACAGTAATTGCAGCTGTTCAATTAAGCAAACAGGACAAACAAACACACATTTGAAAGGAATTGTGTGCAGCGATGCATTCATTATCAAACTGTGAAAACAGCGGAGCTTCCTGTTCAATGGACCACGGTGTTATATCAACCATTCCAAAATGATCTCGGCACGCCAATTAACAAACAGAGGCCAGTCTCCACAGATAACGCAATCACGATTTACGTCCCAATTAGAATTCACCACCCCAAAAGCCTCTGGGACAGGGGACTTCGGTAGTTCCTTTCCCACCTTCCCCCACCTTAACAAAAAGTTGAATAAGAAAGTATCAGATCATTCAGCTTTTCATAAAATTCACTCTTTTGCTGTAGTAGTCGCTTTAACAGGATTATTTTTCCCCCCTTTTTTTTGGAAGGCTGCACTCACACAAGATATGATGCTGAGGAATAAGCTACGATGTGTCAGCCTTCGCTGTAACAGCAGTACATTTTTACTGCAGGAACTTTTGTGCGGTTTCTATTTTGACTTGACAAATAGAAGTTCACTCTTTTCAGAAAAGCAATTCCAACTACTTTTACAAGCTATTTCCCCTCCTACTACTTTGCCAGGTGGAATCACTTTCATCCCTAACTTGTGCAAAGCTTTTTTGGTTGAAGATTTGATGCAGGTTGGTTTTGGAAATCAATCGTTCAGCTGATAATGCCACATCACCCTAAGAATAAACATATGTTTTACATATACTGACAGCCCATTAGAAACTCCAGGCTTTGAACTGTCAGCTTGCTCGAGGAACATTCCTTCTGACTTTTTCAAGTGCTCACACAGAGAACAGCACATTTACCTCCCGCTCCTGGTCAGCTCCCTGCCAGCAGCAATTGTGTCGCACAACCGCTGGAATAAGGCGGGTTGCTTTCCTAACACTAGATATGCTCTTTTTTTTGCAGCAAGCTGCTTCTCTGTGCAAGCACAGAAGCATTAAGACGAAATACTTTCTCATTTCAGGTAATTTGATTTTTATAAACCAATAGAAGGCTATTACTGTCAAAAATGTATACTAGGCACATATCGCTTGCAGGTACATGCATATAGGCCATCAGATGTCAAATAATGTCACCAGGTGCAAACTGAGCCAGTGAACAGTGAGGCTGAAAGATGATAATGCAAGCTGCACACTTGGTCTGGCTTCTGCTACCAGGAGAAAGGTGAGAGATTATACAAATTTATCTGTTCTCCCCACCTGGTTTTTGAGTGCTAAATACAGCATCTTTATTTTATTTTATTTTATTTTATTTTTATTTTATTTTATTTTATTTTTTCTTTTTCTGTTTTCCCCCGAGTGCTGATATGAGGAATTACAAATGGTAAAAATATAAAATAAAAATTAAACTTGTCTTCATGATCCAGTCCTGAAAATGTGTGGCAGACTGCAAGTCATTCTGCAGTATGACATGATTCTGTTTGCCACGTGTATGACTCCTTTGCTCATCCTGTAGTCCGTTTCTAAAACCCTTTATTTAAATGTGAGAGCCACTTCATTTCAAACCAGCTATGCGCATAATGCCTCTCACCACGGTACAGAATTGTCCACCACAAGAAGTATCAATGTTTCCATGTTCTTAATCAGACAGCAAGGAGACGGGTTGTTCACTTACTGGCTGGTCTTAAATGTGCAGATGGCAGGCCCTGTGAGGACGGTTTTTCTTTCCTTTATTTAACTATCACTAAAAATTGGTCAGTCTCTGTGACCCTTCTTGCTCCCTAAATATACGAGTGACATTCCTTTTGTGCTTACATTTTTATTTGCTTTCATCAAAGAATTGCTGCTGAACAATGAAGCTCAACTCTGAACTTTATTAAAATGCTTTGGATTCAGTATGAAATTTGTGCAACTCCTGGAAAGACTGAGTCTAAAGCAATAAAAATAAAGAGAGATCGAAGTTATTGAATTTGCCTGAATTCTTTGAAGATCTAAAATGCAGGATGCATTTGGTTATCAGGAAAATCATGATTCCCTACCAGTCCATGTAATGATTTCCTATTTTTAACATAAGCTTTCATATAATTACACATAAAAGCATTCTTAAGCAAATTATTTTGATGAGTTTGTGTTCTGCAGTTTTGGTGTGGTACTACGTGCTCTTATTGTTTTACTTCAATTATTTCAGATGATTTATATTTGCAACAACAAAATATTTGAAGGTACACCTTATATTGGGAATCAGGATGAGAATCGGATTCAAACCCCTGAACTCTGAACTTCAGTGACAAGCTGTGCTTTACAATTTTTCTCTAATTTTGAACTTGGCCGATAACTTAGATGAAGAATGCACTAGTAATATTCACTACATATAAATATTTTGAGTAATATAGTAAATATTTATCTTCATGCCTTAGATTATTTCACAAAATAAACAATTTAGAACAAAATTATGTAATAATGACATAAAAATAAGTAACAATTTACAGCTCTTATGTTTCAGAAATGTTTTAGGAATGCTTTTTTCCCCTCAGTCAGTACATTCAAACAGAAAAGTACCTGATTTATGCTTTAAATTATTATTTTCAAAATTCAGCTGAAATAATAAATTCAGCTAAAATAATTAAAAACTGCCAGCGGCCTTGTCTGTGCTCCCATACTTGCTACTTCCAAAAGAACGATAACACAATGTTACAGCAGCTTAAGTTGTTTTAAAAAATTAAATCTAGAATCAATATACTCGCAGTATATATAGAGAAATATACAGATATATCCCACTGCCATAAAATAGTGAATGGGACACCCACAACAGCAACTGTTGTATTTCATGGGATGAGAAGAGTATCTGTGATTTTGTGATAGAATCTGGAAATAAAATGCAACTCGTAGCCTATTCTTATCATTTATACACACAGAATCCATTTTCCCACATAATTATTTGAGTATTAGTACAGTTCTTTACAAAAGTCTACATTCAGCATAATGAGTTTTTTCCATCAGTCAGTATGTCATACCTGTGATAACTCATTGCCATACAAAGGCTCTTGCAATACTGCTCTATAAAGAAACAGAAATGCAATGATTTGAATGAGTAAGGAAGAAGGATGGAAAGAAAGATGTAAGGAAGGAATTTAGACAAATTCCCGAAGCCACTCATTACAATTTTTTTCAAATTTTTCAAAAAACCTTTCAATGTTTTATACATCTCTGTGGCTCAAGCAAATTAAAAAAGAGCAATGGGATTCGTGGAATATCAGTAGCCAACTGTTACTGAGAAATCTTAATCAATTTTAGAAATAAATTGAAGAATTTTTAGATAAGAAACGATAAAATGGAAGTGAACAGAAAAGCAAATGCATCAGAATTTTTCAATGAAGTCAGTATAGCTGTAGTAAGAATAATTTCCACAAAAATGAGTTATACAAAGGCACATCTATAGACATTTCATCACTAGTTCTCAAAACTTTCAAAAATGTATCATGGAGTGTTCCAGCACATAGAGCACTAGGAGGAACAACCCACTGCTCCTTGGGGACTCTTTTGCCCTTGGAAAAGCCATTTCTCCACTCCTCACTCTTTCTGAGAGTCACAGGAAATGGTACATCCCTCCATTTACAAAACACAAAAATCTCTGGTTCTTAAAAGAAAGACTTCAGTGCTAACTGCGTCTCCTTGCTTTTCACACTAGAACAGTGCTTTTCAGGGCATCTGATTGCATCCATGGACTTATACCTAGTATCAAGGGAATACTGCTTAGATAACTGTATCTGCTTTTCTCTTGGGAAATAAATACATGCTCCACCCTCAACACCACTCTACCTTTGAGCTGAAGGAGATGGCAGTAACTACTGACAATCCTGTTCCATACCCCGATCACAAAGTATGCCTTATGCTCGATTAGCAGCTCAGGAAAAAATCTCAAACCTATATACTTATACATTGTCATGGACTCTCACCAGCTGCAGTATGACAGGTTCAGAAACCTGAGAACAGGTTAGAAAATCTTGCTGTGAATAATAAGACTGACTAATGTACCTGGTTAAACCGTATTAGCAAGGGACTTCTGAAGCTGGTGATGACAGAGTCTGATATTTACCCTTCCCACATTTTAGGTGTGGATTGAAGACTGACATGTTCTGAAAGCATTCTTTATCACAATGGTGAAAAAAATTAACAGATTTTTAGATAAAGCAGAGCAATAGTACAGAGCTATTATTCTAACTGCATATTTCTGTGTCTGCTACTATTTTTGCTTCATTTTGTGGAGTGTATTTTCTTATTTTCACAGGTGTCAATCTTCATCTACGAACTTCTATATTTGCTGGCAGGCAACCTTAATTCTCTTTTAATGACTTCTTCTCTTAGTGAATCAATACTTAATTTTAAAAGGTCTTCCTTATTTCCTAATCATCTCCTTTATTTTTCCTACTCAAAGGCACATTTGAAAAGGAATTCAATAGCTCAGCTATTTCAGAGGCATTATTACGTTTCATATAGAACTATATGAAATATAGGATATCTTATATTACATCTAGAATCATGGCTGTTGATTTTTCATTTTAGACTGTACTTTCCACCTGTTTTTGTATTCCTACTTTCTTCTATTTCTTTGGTTAGTATTAAGCAACTCTACTATTTGCTGTTCTTGGTTCACCCTGCAGTTTTCACCCAGCCATTGTCTTTCTGTGTCTTCCCTCCTTCCTTTCTACAAAATCGAGCCATCAAAGGCTATATTGATAGCTAGTTACGACAAGATTGGCATGGTCCACATGACTGTTGGTACTCCATGTAATCATATCAGAATGAAACCCACTTTGATATACTTGTTAATGTATATTTTCAGTCTGGCTTTCCAGTACTGTATTCCATTTGATTTGCTTTCTGTGATATCTTTAAGGTTCCTTTCTCTACAATCTATTATTAAAACCTATATTGTTTATTTTTTTTTCCCTCCTTTTTTCCACAAAGCATTTGTTCTTTCACAAAGCTTAAGCTCTGCACTTAAAATGAAAAGCTAAGTAGAACTGTATCATAATCAATTAGGATTTAATAAATAACTTGGTCCACTGCAAACTAATACACTAAGAACTAATACACTGTGATTTGTAAAGCTTCTTTTGATTTATGCCAGTTCTCTCTCTCTCTCACCCTCCTTACAAAATGTTTTATATGCAAGAAAAAACAAATGTGAAGAAAAATGAATTATAAAACAAGAAGCTTTGCACATTATAAAAAGTTAAACAAATTTCCAGAAGAGTGTTTTAATTCTGTCAACTGCTGGAAAGGTAAACATTCTGCTGCATTAAGAGAACTAGGAGATGCACTCAGAAATACAAGGCTGCAACTGAGTGAAAACCAGAGCACCAGTATAGTTACTCGATTTTCTAATGCAAACCACTACTCCAGACAACACAATTGAGGCTATACTAGAAATTAGTAATTTCTTTGGTATCTTCCTCATTGAAATCACTTTCCATTTGGAAAGAAAATGTTAAAGTCTGTGAGAGGGTGTAAGGCCATCTAAAAACGATACTGTCAATCACCAAAGGAGATATTCCTGTTTTTCAGCAGCAGTGGCTTCCAAAACTATAAACTGTTACATAAACATTTAGTTCCCGCCTATACTATCACATTAAGCAATCCTGAGAAAGATGTTTTGTTGCCTTCCAGATTTTCGGGTTGGTAAACTGAGCAAAATGGATGTCACATTCTTTTGACAGTTTGAAGAAATATGAAAATTGGAAACCACACTTGAAGAAATTCCACACTGTACCATGTATCCTATATAGCTCAAAAATTCAGCAGCAATGTGTTCAGGTGAGATTAAAGCAGCATACTCCACTTGACTAAGCCTTTGGCAAATGGGTGATTCTCATGTGTTGTAAACAATGTTACTGGTAACATCACTGAGTACCTAAGTATACAGGGAGAGAATTTTAACCCATGTTAATTTATTGTAAATATATTTTAAACTATACAAATGAACTTTCAGATTAAGTATCAGCCTCTTTCTACCCCTATTAGAAAAACAAAACCTACTTCATCCATAAATTCAAATTATTATACTTCTTTATATAAAACTTATTTTAAAAAAATCTGTTCCCGTGGAAATAGTTCTAAGAGATTGCTGATAATGAATACAAGGAATGTTTTCTAGCACTACCTACTGAATTTTTAATATTCATACTGATTTCAACTCATCCATCTCTTTGTATCTCAACAGAGACAGTACAACAGAAGTACAAGTAGGTTAGAGAAAGTCATCTGGTGAAATAAAGATGATACCTGTAACTTAGGACCAGATTGCTTTACCAAAATAACAACAAATATGAAAGATTAGTTGAGTATCAGTAACGTAGTTTACATCTATACGTTTTTTTTAAAAAAAAAGCGCCTCTGAACATAGGGTATAAGAATTATTTTAGAAGAGCGATATTCAGCCTCAACCACCTGAAACATCTTGCACACTCAGACCTAAGTAGACTCTCTGTATACATTCAAGGTAAAAACTCCAGTATTGGTAAGAAACTTCAAAAAATATTACTTAAACGGAAATTGGTGACCAATGAAGTGAAGTAGGTAATTATGGATCCAGGGCTATAAATACCTACTAACAAATATAACCACTTCTTATATTGTGAGCATCTCTACCTACTTAATTTAAATTTAAATAAGTGAATTTTAAAAGAGCAGATGGAAGTCTACTCAGATTACAGACAATACATGGTCATACCTTAAACTTACTACTATCACCATGGCACTTACCTAGTGTTGCCTGGATTTGGGAAATCTCTCTCTCTCCATAAAGTATCTGCACACTTCAAGTATTAATAATACTCAGTTTGCCTTGATTTTTAAAAAATGAGCTTTTGGGGGTTTGCAGAGTAATGTTTCTGCTTTATTTTTATTTTTTCTTTGAACTTCAATTTTGAAGGGAGACACCCCTACACACACACATTTTTCACATCTTTTTGCATTCATTCAGCATTTGATTGAAGAGTTAATTCAGCTCCACTGAACAATGATAGATGTAATGAACAGAAAGGTCTCCCAATGTGAGAGATATTCTTCTCAATTCTTTCTGACAGGCAAGGGATGGTAAATAGACAAAACAGAGTCAAGCTAGGCAGCAAACTTGTAAAAAGAATGACTCTTGTAATGTACAAGGACAGCATGCACATCAATGAATACTTACATAAATGTCTGCACCATAAAATCCATCCTGGTATACAACACTGCAAGGATGCACACACAAAGAAAAACATCCATATTAGTGCATTTCCACATGCAAATGCCACCAACCCCTGCAGAGCTGAGGTTAGTCTTGTCACAAGAACAGAGGGAGGAGGGAAGGCAGGCACTCTTCACATTGGTTAAGGAGATTGGTAGTAATTATCAGAAGTGAAACTGCACTGAATACATCATCTTATAAGGTATGTCAAATGCTTAGTCGAAGAGAGGCAAAGCATGCCAGGATCAGAAAATACTTTTGATAAGGTTTTGGTTGGGTTTTTTTTCTTCTTTCTTTAAAAAGCCACATATTGGCAGCATTTTTCCATAAATTTTTTCAGCGGACCAATCCTGCAATCAGTTGTAATACATTAACAAAATGCTATCTCTTGAACTACTCCTTGTCCTGCAATTACATCAACCCTCTGAAACAAAGTGGTAGTTATCTTTAGTTAGATGGAAAACAAAACAAAGGAAAAGTTTATATGGTGAGAGAAATGTGCAAAATAATTATACGGGTCGTATTCTACCTGTTGGGTCAAATCTCAGTACCTCGATGTACGTAGAGATGAGAGTATTCATAGGTACTGCATTGCTGGCTTGATACACATTTCCAATAGTCACAACAGGTCTGATAAGAATATCATGGTGTTATTCTTATAAAAAAGAAGTACCAACTTTCCTCACTTTATCATTTTACAACTTTGGCAAACTTGCTCATGGTTCTGAGCTCCCCTGCAATTTTGGTTGGATACATTAATACTTCTCATCTGAAAAAATGCAGTATTGTTGTATTACTGTTAACAGTTTACCCAGAGACAGCTTCATTTCAGCTAAGGCAAATCATCAGTTTAAAGAGTTCAAATTTTAGATTCTAAACCCTTCAGGATAAATGACACAGTATGACAAAGATGGTTTAAATTATTACACTAAATAAAACTGGAACTACACAACAGTGGCCTACCAATTACATACATTAGGTAAGTCCTGCAATTTTACATTCATTTGGCAGTTCAGCAACTTAAAATGGGTATTTCCAATATCAGAATCAACCCAAGCTGTTTTGAGAGCTAAATATGAGAGCACACAATAGGTTTTTTGCAACAACATTTTCAATTTAGGAATACTCTTATCTGGGAATAATAGTTATTACCAAATTGCTAGCCTAAGATGTTTTGCAATTCCAACAAGAATTTTCATGTCAGAAATATAACTGATCTATTGAGGTCAATGACCAAAACCCAAAGGGCTGAGCTGGTGTATGTCTAAGAGCGACTTGAGAAAATAATAAATATGCATACACGCATACAAACCACATTGATAAAACAACATTGATGATAAAAGTTTGTTGTGGAATAATGTGTGAAAACTTGGCTCCACTTAAATCAGTGTCTGCCATTTGCTTCAGTAAGGTCAGACTCATGTATTTTTCTATTTATTATGTCTGCAAAGAAAAACATGTCAGACCTGGTCTACATTGGTAGCTTTCACAGCATTTGCTATTGACATTGTAGTGTACCTTCATTTTGCTTTTGATATTGTGATTATTTTAAAATATTACACGTTTTTCTTATACCTTTTTTCATGTAAGAAACAAAATATTCCACATGACTGTGAAGTAGAAGTACACAATCATGAACAACATGTACGGAGTTTTATGAGATGATATACAAATGATACAAAGTTTACTAAAGATGGAGGCCCCACAACCACCACCCCCAGTTCCTTATATCCCTGTGCCTCGTTCTGGGAGGAGGTGGAGGAGTTAGGAATGAAGGAATGAAGTTCAGCCTGGGAAGAAGGGCTGGGGAGACGGGGTTGGTGTTTTAAGTTCTGGTTTTTTTTCTAATCACAGAATCACGGAATCACTAGGTTGGAAAGGACCTTCAAGATCACCAACTCCAACCATTAATCCAGTGCCACCACGTCCCCTAAACTATGTCCCGAAGCGCCACATCCACACGTTTTTTGAACACTTCCAGAGATGGTGACTCCATCACCTCCCTCGGCAGCCTGTTCCAATGCCTGACCACCCTCTCGGTGAAGAATTTTTTCCTAATATCCAATCTAAACCTCCCCTGGCTCAACTTGAGGCCATTTCCTCTTGTCCTATCGCTAGTTACTTGGGAGAAGAGGCCAACACCCTCGTCGCCACAACCCCCTTTCAGGTAGTTGTAGAGAGCGATAAGGTCTCCCCTCAGCCTCCTCTTCTTCAGACTGAACAACCCCAGTTCCATCAGCCGCTCCTCATCAGACTTGTGCTCCAGACCCCTCACCAGCTTTGTTGCCCTTCTCTGGACACGCTCCAGCACCTCAGCATCCTTCTTGTAGTGAGGGGCCCAACACTGAACACAGGATTCAAGCTGCGGCCTCACCAGTGCCGAGTACAGGGGCACGATCACTTCCCTACTCCTGCTGGCCACACTGTTTCTGATACAGGCCAGGACGCTGTTGGCCTTCTTGGCCACCTGGGCACACTGCCGGCTCATGTTCAGCCGGCTGTCAACCAGCACCCCCAGGTCCCTTTCCGCTGGGCTGCTCTCCAGCCACTCCTCCCCAAGCCTGTAGCGTTGCATGGGGTTGTTGTGGCCAAAGTGCAGGACCCTGCACTTGGCCTTCTTAAACCTCATACAGCTGACCTCTGCCCATCGATCCAGCCTGTCCAGATCCCTCTGCAGAGCCCTCCTACCCTCCAGCAGATCAACACTCCCACCCAACTTGGTGTCATCTGCAAACTTACTGAGGGAGCACTCAGTCCCCTCATCTGGATCATCTATAAAGATATTGAACAAGACCGGCCCCAGAACCGAGCCCTGGGGAACACCGCTTGCGACCAGCCGCCAGCCGGATTTAACGCCGTTCACCACAACTCTCTGGGCTCGGCCATCCAGCCAGTTCCTCACCCAGCGAAGAGTAAACCTGTCTAAGCCACGAGCCGCCAGTTTCTCCAGGAGAATGCTGTGGGAGACGCTGTCAAAGGCTTTACTAAAGTCCAGGTAGACAACGTCCACAGCCTTTCCCTCATCCACTAGGCGGGTCACCTGGTCATAGAAGGAGATCAGGTTGGTCAAGCAGGACCTGCCTTTCATGAACCCATGCTGGCTGGGCCTGATCCCTTGGTTGTCCTGCAGGTGCCCTGTGAGCACTCTCAAGACCAACCGCTCCATAATCTTCCCCGGTTCAGAGGTCAGGCTGACAGGCCTGTAGTTCCCAGGATCCTCCTTCCGGCCTTTCTTGTAGATGGGTGTCACATTGGCAAGCCTCCAGTCTTCTGGGACCTCCCCTGTTAACCAGGACTGCTGATAAATGATGCAGAGTGGCTTGGCAAGCTCCTCCGCCAGCTCTCTCAAGTACTCTCGGGTGGATTCCATCAGGTCCCATAGACTTGTGGGTGTCCAGGTGGTTTAACATGTCCTTGACTGCTTCCTCCTGGATTATGAGGAATACATTGTGCTCTCCATCCCCGTCTTCCAGCTCAGGGGGCTGAATACCCTGCGGATACCTGGACTGGCTATTAAAGACTGAGGCGAAGAAGGCATTAAGTACCTCAGCCTTGTCCTCGTCCTTGGAGACAATGTTCCCCGCCATATCCAGTAGGGGATGGAGATTCTCCTTGCCTCTCTTTTTGTTGTTAATATATTTGTAAAAAATATATTTTTTATTATCCTTTACGACTGTGGCCAGACTGAGCTCTAGCTGGGCTTTTGCCTTTCTAATTTTGTCCCTGCTTGTCCTAACGAGATCCTTGTACTCTTCGTGAGTTGCCTGCCCCTTCTTCCAGAGGTGATAAACTCTCCTCTTTTCCCTGAGTCCCAGCAAAATCTCCCTGTTCAGCCAGGCCGGTCGCCTTGCCCGCCAGCTCTTCTTACGGCACATGGGGAACGCCTGCTCCTGCGCCTTTAAGATTTCCTTCTTGAAGGCTGTCCAGCCTTCCTGGACCCCTTTGTCCTTCAGGACTGTCTCCCAAGGGACTCTCTCAACCAGTGACCTGAACAGGCCAAAGTCTGCCCTCCGCAAGTCCATGATAGCAGTTTTGCTGACCCCTCTCCTTACTTCACTCACAACTGAGAATTCTATCATGTCGTGGTCACTAAGCCCAAGACGGCCTCTGACCACCACATCTCTCACCAGTCCTTCTCTGTTTGTAAACAGCAGGTCCAGCAAGGCACCTCCCCTGGTGGGCTCACCCACAAGCTGTGTCAGGAAGTTGTCCTCCACACACTCCAGAAACCTCCCAGATTGTTTCTTCTCTGCCGTGTTATGCTTCCAGCAGATGTCCGGTAGGTTGAAGTCCCCCACAAGAACAAGGGCCAGCAAATGCGAGACTTCTGCCAGTCACTTATAGAATATCTCATCTGCCTCTTCATCCTGGTTGGGTGGTCTGTAACAGACTCCCAGCAGGATATCTGCCTCATTGGCCTTCCCCCTCATCCTTACCCACAAGCACTCTACTTGGTCTTCACAATCTTCGATTTCTATGCAATCAAAACACTCCCTAACATACAGAGCCACCCCACCGCCTCTCCTTCCCTGCCTATCCCTTCGGAAGAGCTTATAGGCATCCATTGCAGCACTCCAGTCATGAGAAGCATCCCACCATGTTTCTGTGATGGCAACTACATCACAGCTGTCACGCTGCACAATGGCTTCCAGCTCCTCCTGTTTGGTGCCCATGCTGCGTGCATTGGTGTAGATGCACCTGAGCTGGGCTATCGATTTCAACTCTGGCACGCCACCCCTAGGTTCAACTCTAGTGAGCCCGGTTTTATCCCCTCCCCCCTCCAAATCTAGTTTAAAGCCCTCTCAATGAGGCCTGCCAGCTCATGAGCAAGAATCCTTTTGCCCCTTGGCATCAGTTGCACTCCATCAGCTGCGAGGAGGCCCGGTGCCATGTAAACCGCCCCGTGGTCAAAATCCTCCAACTGCATTTAAATAGGCAATGAATTAAGTTAATTTTCAAGTCAAGTCTGTTTTGCCCATGATGGTAATTGGTAAGCAATCTCCTTGTCTTTACCTCAGCCCAAGAGCTTCTCCATCTTTCTCCCACTATTACTCTTGAGGAGGGGGAAAGACAGTGCAGCTGGGTGAGGGTCTGGTAGCCAGCCAAGATCAACTCACCACAGTACGTTAAAACATACTACTTTCAATTATTATTAAACACTGCTATTCAGAAAATATTTTTTTTGAGAGAGTATGTGTCAGAAAGGAGACCTTTTTTCTTCCTCCTTTTGGTGACCTGCAGACATACAGCTAAGATGTCACAAGATGAATAGGGGCTGATACATTCTGAATTCCCACGTGCAGCTGGGTGTAATCCTGGATAGGTTATTTCATTCACCTAGGCCTTCCTTTCGCATATAATGCTCAGTTAGGTACAGACAAAAACTTATTTTGAATTCAAAATATGAAACTGCTTGATAAATATTATACCAAAGGATGTACCCAACACCAAAATGAGACATGAATGCATGACTCCGTCATTAAACGGTTAGTACTAAAATGAAGTGACAGAGTCAGCCAAATGAGTGTAACATTCCCAAGCAGGACATGCACGACGAAAAGGTATCAGCTGATTTTATCTTAGTTCCTCCATATAGTCTTTCTGCTTCTTTTGAAGTTTGAAGAAAAGTAATTCTTCACATTTTCACAGATTTTCAGAGTATATTTTCTCTATTCACTGCCCTTGTCATTTGTTGACTCCTGTGACTGTCTCTTACCAGTGGAATCAGATGTATTTTCTAACGGCACCCTTCAACAAAAGGACAAAGCATAAACCACCAAGAGCTATGTTTCGCTCTTGTGCTTTTCTTTCCTTCCATATATAATTTTCCAAAGGGTAATTTGCTTGGCTTATCATTCCCTTTTCTCCCTCTGAAGCTGTAGGCAGAAAACAGATGATAAGTCTCAAGCATGGGGAGAGACCAAATGCATCACACAGGGACCCATCTCACCACAGCTCCTCTTACACTTTATATTCAAAAAATTGTCTTGGCAAACAGATAAATCTTGAGTTCCTTGTAAACCAACACAGGGTCTGGAAATAGCCACATCATTGAAATCTGAATTACTTCACCCAGGAATGGATGATATGTTAATGCATGACCTGGAGACATTAAAATAAGAATAACAAATTTGGGGGATTTATTCAGTTGTATCTTATGATTTTATAGCGCTAAGGAAAACTCAGAGAAGAGAGAAATCTTGAAAATAAAATGTGCATCTAAGTAACGCCATTTCCTGAAATTCTTTTTCTATAAATATGAAACTGTTTTCTCACCAACTATTATAAATTTGTTTTGCATGTTTTTGACATGGTTTAATCACTTCTCAGCCTTTTGGCTAAGATGAAGTGTAGTAACTGCTTTGTTTCAGTCTCAGTGTCTTATAATCATTTTTTGCAACTATATTAAGACAAACCCTTTACTAGTTCAGATTGCACCTTTATAGTATCCTGGGAGGACTACATCTGTCTTCATTATCATTTTTCTATCCTTATCTTTCAAAAGGGTTGAATAATCTATCAATGACATAAGAGGACAGTTCGTGACTGCACAAACCTTAGTTCAATAGCTTCATAGCAGCTGAGTATATGTGGCCCTCAGCCGTACCACAATTTGCTCAAGTTAACACAAGTAACCTAAGGCAGATTAAGTGCGTGGAGTGATTGATTCAGTGTAACAAACGGACATTACAATCATGATCTCATTCATGGCAACAGGAATCACGGTTATAGTTTGCTATGTCCCCTCCACCACAACTAAGAGAAAGGAACCTGAGGAACAAAAGTTCTCTGTTTTCTGATTGCTGGTCAGGGTCACCTTCATTGTCCTGCACATATTTTCCAGTTTTTGGTCTCGGAAATCACAGTATACCTTTTATATGAAGCCTTCATGAAACAAACAATGGAAGAGATATAATTACAACCTTATTTAAAATAAACCAAAGAAAAGACTGAGAATTAAAGTAACACCTTTCAACACTCTAATAATACAGCTTTCACTGTTGTAAATATAGAACTGAAACTCTTGTATGAGGCCGTTTCAACTTTTTAGAATGCGCTCTAATTCTACGTTCTTGTTTTTCCAGTTTCAACATCTTCTGCCACGAACAAGTTATATTATCTGCTTTGGAAAATTAATTGAGGGCATTGCTGGAGAGAACAAAGCTGGAAGACATAAATTACTATGCGCTGGCAAAACACTTTTTTTGTTCTAACAATTGCACATATATAGAAAGCACAGACTCCAAAGTAAGAGGAATTGTCTGTGAACCCAAAGAGATGTATTGGAAAACAACATAACCACCATAGTAGATGTAGTAGGTAATATTAATTGTCCTTCTTTCTTAAATTCAGAATAAGGTGTTGGAAAATAAAGCTGCTTCTTCATTTTGAATGAGTTAGAATATAACACTTAAAAACAATTATTTTAGCAAAGGAGAGCAGTTTCTGAATAGTGTCTGTTACTTCTACTCCACCCTCCCCAACTTCACAATTTTATTTAGGGTTCGGCACGCAGCATTCTTCTTTTGGAATAGAAAAAAGCACATTGCTATCCCCTGTTTTCTGGAAAGACACCGGAAGTGGAGATACAGACTGAAAGCTAATTCTCTGTGAGCTTCATCAGAATTGGAAGGATTGGAGGGGAAACGTGAAGGCAAAGGCATCACACTGAACTTGTGAAGAACTTGAGGCAAATGATGCTGGAATAGAAAGGCTCCTCATTAGTTTTAGTTGCTATACTACCAGGTATACAGTGACACTGGCTTTTCCTGACAGCAGTATAAAGATGGAGCATCACACTCATGATGTTTTAATATTTGGCAAATTATTTTCAAGAATGCTGTGCTACCAGTTGCTGCAGAGTTCAAAAGCAATTACAGGTATCAAAAACAGATCACCTGCTTTCAGTGGCATGCCAAAGAGAAAGAAAACTGCTTCCTTCTCCTTTCTTTTGACAACCGAAGTACAGCCAGCTGCATCCAAAATCTGCCATAAGGGCACCTTTACTAGTACCTTCTGCTTTATTAGGTCATTTCTTACACCATTAGTAGGCACTGTGTCAATAAAATAGATAATCCTAGAAAGACATCAGGTTAAGCCAAGATGACACTGGGTTTTTTACATTGATGTTGTCTTTTTTTTTTTTAAATCTCTTAAAAATTAGTTTGTACAAAACACTATCTAGTATCCAGAGAGAAGGCTGCAAGAAAGGTGAAAGCAGCAGTAAGCTCAAATCTTCCCACATGGAAGCTGTCCCAAGAAAGAAATTACAAAAGGATTTTCATCAGCTTAAAACAGTAACTGCTTTGCTTCTCAACCAAGTTACCAATCCTGCTGTGAAATTCCCAGAGAGCCCCCTAAGACAAGCAGGCAATAGCTCACAGCTCCCCAGTTACATCCTCCCATACTGCTCTGGTCTCCCTGCACCTCTCATGCCATACATACGATGATCGCCTCTTGCTTCTCTTCCTCCTGCAGCATAGCGTTGAAGCTAAGCTCTCCGTGCAACGTAGATCTCCAAAGTCTATAAATTACAGTGTTCAGTTTTCTCACACAAATGAAGCTTTACTCCCTCATTTCAGTTTCAGTAGGTTTTTATGGTACATAAATGAATTATACATATGAAGTTATGAGTAAGCTGCACATTCTAGTATTTCAAGGCATTAGAAATGATGCTACAAATGCTAAAATTGAAGTATTTTCCATGAGCTAATAAACAAGATACTATCTCAAGGAATTAGTGAAATGCCTCACTCGCAAGAAAAGGATCCACTAAGTATTTATGTAGTGCTACGTATCTCATGAACACTGATTTAATTTTTAAATGACACATTTTAAAGCATGTGTGCTTGGTTTATAAGAAAACAACGGCCTTAAATATAGCTACATGGCAGCAGCGTTGATCTGCTCGAGGGTAGGCAGGCTCTGCAGAGGGATCTGGACAGGCTGGATCGATGGGCAGAGGTCAACTGTATGAGGTTTAGTAAGGTCAAGTGCAGGGTCCTGCACTTCGGCCACAACAACCCCATGCAACACTACAGGCTTAGGGAGGAGTGGCTGGAGAGCTGCCCGGCAGAAAAGGACCTGGGGGTGGTTGACAGCCGGCTGAACATGAGCCGACAGTGTGCCCAGGTGGCCAAGAAGGCCAACAGCGTCCTGGCCTGTATCAGAAATAGCGTGGCCAGCAGGAGTAGGGAAGTGATTGTGCCCCTGTACTCGGCACTGGTGAGGCCGCACCTCGAATCCTGTGTTCAGTGTTGGGCCCCTCACTACAAGAAGGACGTTGAGGTGCTGGAGCGTGTCCAAAGGAGGGCAACAAAGCTGGTGAGGGGTCTGGAGCACAAGTCTTATGAGGAGCAGCTGAGGGAACTGGTGTTGTTCAGTCTGGAGAAGAGGAGGCTGAGAGGAGACCTTATCGCTCTCTACAACTACCTGAAAGGAGGCTGTGGCAAGGTGGGTGTTGGTCTCTTCTCCCAAGTAACCAGCAATTAGACGAGAAGAAATGGCCTCAAGTTGAGCCAGGGGAGGTTTAGATTGGATATTAGGAAAAATTTCTTCACGGAGAGAGTGGTCAAGCATTGGAACAGGCTGCCGAGGGAGGTGGTGGAGTCACCATCACTGCAAGTGTTCAAAAAACGTGTGGATGTGGCGCTTCACGGCCTGATTTTGTGGGCACAGTGGTGTTGGGTTGATGGTTGGACTTGATGATCTTAAAGGTCTTTTCCAACCTTAATGATTCTGTGATTCTGTAATTTTCCTCAGACCTAGCAAAGTGTTCACTTTGTTTCACTGCTGTGTGTATTTTCACACAGCAGAAGACAGCTTTCCATATTAATCACACTAACTTTTTTTGTCTAATGACCAGAAGATCTTCTAGATTATTTTACAGTATGGGACACATTGTCATTTCTTAACTTTGTTGATGAATGGTTTCTAAGAA
This sequence comes from Phaethon aethereus, assembly GCF_964289735.1. Classification (NCBI taxonomy): domain Eukaryota; kingdom Metazoa; phylum Chordata; class Aves; order Phaethontiformes; family Phaethontidae; genus Phaethon; species Phaethon aethereus. The sequence goes on from NC_138591.1 coordinate 14,611,302, forward strand.
AAGGTCACAGTCAGTATCAAACATGACAGGATTCAAGGGAGACCGAACAGAAAGAAGGCTTTTGTTATAGAGCAGGGCATGCTGAGACAGTGCTGAGATCCTGAGATCAACATTAGTAAGCAGCATGTCAAACTAGTCTACAGAACACATGTGCTTAGCTTTACAGTTGATTTCCAAATTTAAAGCAAAATTATTCCGTTTCTGTTACAAAACTTTGTAATATAAACAAGTAAGTGTGAAGAAGATTATTTCAGACCAAGTATTATATGTTATTTCAGTTGTAAGCTAAGATTAATGAAATAAAAGAAGATTAAAAAGGTTATTTCAAACTTCAGCTTTATATTTTACACTTACATGTGGGTTCTTTTTTAAAAAGAAAAATAATATTTTTCTAACTAAATATTGCTGGATTTAATGTAAATTTATAATTAAAGTTGTAACTGTCATTATACAAAGTAAATTTTTTTTTTAATGATTTAAAATATTTTATTATCAAACTGTTTGCTTGGCTCTAAGGCTGGGCTCCTTCCTCAAGTGAAAAATGAGAAATTGCTACTAAATGAATTGCAAAATAGCATTCAAAGATTTTTCCATTTTTCTTATCAACAAATGATAATCCAGGTTGTTTGCTTTCTTTTGTAAGTTGATTCATTCTCTGTGATCTCTTTATTATCTCAGTAATTTTCCTTGAGTCCTAGTGACTGAAAACCACATCTTGTAATTTATTCTCATTGATTAAGGATTTTTTCTGATGAAAATTCCTTTTTGCTACTTTGATAGGTCAGAGTACATAATGGGTGAGCACAGAACAAAGCATTGCAAAGAAATTCCAAACTGTACTATTGTGTCAGTGAAGTTACTAGCACAAGATCCAATACACTAGGCCAAGGAAATTATTTCCAAGTAAAGCTTTATTAATCCAACTGTGGATCACTGCAATGGAGGTATGCACTGATCCATGAATTACAAAAGTTGGAAATCCATTTTTGTGCATCAGAAAGGAGAGCCTTATTATAAAGCATAAGTGGATGGAGAAAAGTAAACCTGACTAATATCTGAACTAAGACCTATCGAAACTAAGACAAAGCCTACCAACTGAAAAATCTGCAGAGTCAAATTGTGATAGAAAACATACTGACTGGCAAGGTGAGCCCAAGATTACTAAGGGCTCATCTCAGACAGCTGGAAGTCACCAGAACAATGAGAAGATGTGAATTCTTACTGATGCAATACATGGCTCCCACTGAAGTCATCTTTAAAGACATGGCATGAAGGTAGTAGCTGACATCTGTCCAACCTAACTGTGAAGCCTTCCTTCAGAAGAATGTAAGAGTGCTGAGCTGACCTCTTGGAACCCAGTTCTGAAACACTGCTGAACCTGAATGCAGTGCAAAACTTCTGTATTAACTTACAACAGCAGTTCACAATGCTTATAGATCTAACTTACTACCTAAAGATGCTGAAAGTAAGCTGTACAATTACATAAGAATATATATGTATTACACTTGGAAATTTAATTTGTCCTGCTGAGTCACTGTACTAACTAAACTATAAAAATTTATAACACACACACACACACACAACAGAGCACCCACATGTGGCCCCTTAAATTAAAGCAAGTTTAAGTTACTTACTGATCTGAAAGTATTTATTCATTTTGCTGATACTAACGAAAAAAGTATTGTCCAAATCAAAAACTGTATCATAGCTGGTATGTATCTTCTTACACTGCTTTATGACTTTGTATTAAATGAAGGTATTACGTTCATGACATCATGAAATGGGTAATAACCCATCTTGTTATCTCACTACACATTGCACAATGTGTTCAAATTTAAGAATTTCTTTTTAAATGAAGTAGAGATGGAAAGAGTCCGCTTTCTTTATATGCAGTATCCATTTCGTAGCTGAGACATTCACATTGAAATTGGCTCTTGTAGGGCATTCAAAACTTGTTACCATCATTGCCCTGTACAAATACCTGGACTCACTCTAAAGGAGAGTCTGGGCAACAGTAGCATAACTTTTGTGGGACACCATCCTCGTCCAAAGGTAATTCAGACAATCTTCAGAAATCATGGTGTCTTTCTCCAGTAGTGGTAATATTGTTTTGCTTATTAAATTAACATTGTTTTGCTTATTAAACTACGCAAAACACTGAACTAAAAAAAAAAAAAATTTCTACAAAATAACGTGATTCTGTGGCATCATTTTTATATTCATTTTTAGAACATCTTCTCTCTCTGATGTGACAACTGCCCAGTCTGAAGGGATGGTCAAAGTGCCTGTCCTAAATACCCCTGAAAATTTAGTTTAATGGCTGACCGACAACATCTCCGAACCTGCCTAGGAAAAGACATGCCTTTTTACTTAACAGAACGAAGGCTTCATGAGAAAATGAGGGAAGTAGTGGAGGGCACCCATCTTCTACTGTAACGAAGTAGGTCAGGGTCCTAGCACAATCCTGTGCTGCAAGCTCCCTTACAAGGGGATATCCACAGCAAGAGCAGATGAACTGTGGAACAGAACTTCGTGAGGGCAGAGAGAGATCACCTTCATTCAAAACTTTGCAAATCCTTCCTAACCCTTTCTTAGAGAGAACTGGTTGCTCTGCAGAGCAGTAGTGGCATATCTGTGATCTACGACAAATTTTTATGACAAAATACTATTCTGGCCAGGGATCTGCCATTCTCTGATTTTCCAACTTTCCCAATTTAATAATAGCTGAAAACCTTTTGACAATGTTAGGACTTTTAAATATGATATGCAGCATATGAAACCTTTCTGTGTTTTTTTCTGTAAATATTCTGTTCAGAAAATTTCTCTGTTTCTGTTCTGGTTTTCTTTGTAAATGTCAGCATCTACAGAGCTACAAGGAGAATTTGTTTCTTCCTTCTTTCCTTCAAAAATATATCTCAAAAATGTATATATAACTTCTGAATTAACAGAAGATTACTGAGGTTCTAGAAATTATTACTATGAAATTCTCTCCTTTGTTCCTTAGTTTTCTACTTGGTTTTAGTAAATGTAGGTCACCGAGAAATCTTAAGGTATTATTTAAGCAAACTTACTGAAAAACACATGGCCCTGCGAGAAGCACCCCAAATCTCTGTCGTGGCAAAAATGTCAACTAGAAAAACTAAACAAACAGCAATAAAATAAAATTTAAAAAACCCACATCACTAAGCCTTCAGGTCTAGAGACAACTTTCAGTGGATGATCTGAAGAAAAAGCAGCTAACTTGATCCAACCTCCTTAATAACCAGATGTTTGCAATCATCAAAAATGTATCTTTAGCCGAAACAATTTCTCTGTTCCAAAGCATTCAGTTCCTAAGAACATTTACATAACAATATGTGACATCTGAAATGCTTAAGGCCACCAACCATGGCAGTACAAATTACAGTCATTTTTCAATACTCCGTGCAAGGTGTACCACTTCCAGCATGGGGAGTGGTTGCATGCTGTGCTGGTTTCCGCGGTGAGACACGATCAGCATGCACCACAGGCACAAAGAGCTTGTAGCCTTTGGAGATTCATGCTAATAGGTAAAAGAGGCTGATCTCCTTACCCGCCGTAGGCTGGAATTGGAGGAGGGGGTGCTGCTGCACGAAACGTGTTGTACACTGTGCGACCTCGGCCTCTTAGATGTGCACCTCTGTACGCAGCAGCCGCGGTTGCAGCAGGGTAGGGAAATCCTGGCACTGGGAAGAAAGAAGAGGAATGAATGTAAAATATTCAGATCAACCCAGCGTTTCAAAGCACGGGTAATGTAGCGGCATGTTTGCACTCGTATTAAAGCTTGCCTGTAACTGGATGAGGGAGTTGCCACATTAAGTAAATTTTTAGTCTTTTAACCGGAGGCCTCACCTTCTTTTACACAAAATCTTTGTACACAAGCCCAAGACAGCAAACTGGGAATTTAGATGGCAGTATCATAGGCAGCTCTGATTCCCTTAGAAGACACCATTAAAAATAATGTTGAATGTTTTAGCCAACACTGCTAACGGGAGACTCTTGAGGTCCAAGTCACCCAGTTCGGGCTCAAATTCATAATGCCAGAGACATTTCTATTGGACATTTCTATTGGATCTACCTTCAGAAGTCAGCCCTGCTTTGAGTGGGGATGAGGCATTAGACCAGGTGACCTCCAGTGAGCTATATTATCCAGAGATTTTACCAGTCTAACAGAGCTTTACTTTTGTTCAGAAGTTGATTATTAACTGGGCCTTAATTGTGTACCAAGGGAAAGAAAGACAGAGCAAGAGTTTTCTCAGATTTTGGGGGTGTACTTTGTTCATAACAGCACCCGTAATTCTACAAATGCAAGCATTGCATAGTTCGGAAAGATCTGTACAAATTCAGAGAGTATTCAGACCCAATAGAAACAATGTAAACATATAAAAAAGAAATTAATTCAGACATTTGTATATTGTCATTGCAACTAAGTGTAAATATTAATTACCATTCCATGTCAGACTTAAAATATTTTAATCAGAAATTTAACACTAATACAGTACTACTTAGAGGTTTTTTCCTGTAAACTGTCTGTAAAAATTCTCTCTTCATAAGCTTTTTAATTGAAAAAAAAGAAACTTTCCACTTTATTTTCTCTGCCAGTTTTTTAGCCAATACTTCATGACTTCATTTCTCTTTTGTTCATATATTGCTGGCCAATGGTTAGAACAGGTATTTTTGGAATGAATTTATCAGAGAGACAGGGAAAATCAAATCCAGTTCTGCTGGCACTCAAGTTACTTCAGTTGTGCTTCACTGCATTTTACAGTACGTAAATAAAGAGATAAAAGAAATAAATATTGCTTAGCAAAGCCGTAATAACAAGCAAGAAAATGGAAGTAATGATGTATAAAACAGTAAGTTTTTCAAATCTGAAATACAAATTGATTTCAATCCACATTTGTCTTCCATCTGTTTTAGCATTAACTTTTAAAAAGACACCTTGAATTTGAAAAAGAAAAGAAAAAATTCACAACTTGTAGATGTCACTGGTTGAACACACGAAGGAAAACACTGCAATGATGGTGACTTCTCCATTATTGCCTTACTGCTGTGGCTTTTGGGCTTTGCTAAGTCCTTCTCACTGACAGAAAGGTTATACAGTAATTCTGCAAAGCATTACATGTCTGTGATACAACATAAAACAACCTTATGGCAATACAATTAAATTAAAACAGTCTTTTAAACAAATACCCTATTTTTATTGCTTTTTCTGTAAAAAGAATATGTGTCAAAATCTGATGAATTTACAGAACTCAATATACTGTTGACAACTTTGCAATCAACTGCATTTAAGAAGGTTTAAAGAAATAGAGTTATGGAAAGCATTTTGGGGGGGGGCAAAACGAAAAAATACATATCATATACTTGGAAATTCCAATGCTGTAAGTACTTTTACATATGCAACAATGACTATTGAACAGTATAAATACAGAAGTGCTAGAATCATGACATACTGTTTAGACCATGTAACTTTTGTCCTTTTCCTTTCCAAGTAAACAGGCTTGCATACAAACTAGTACAATGCGCCTATGAAAATGTAAGGGATAATTTTCAGCAGATTGAAGATATAAGCAAACATAGTAAAAAGATCTACAGGTTGTGCCATAGTTCCTCTGATGGACTGTCCTCCCATACTAACAGATAAATAAAAGGTACAATGGTCTAATAAAATTTCATAGATGGAAGTTAGCAATACATGAGAAAAACATGAGGGTCGGACATCATGGCATCATGTTCACTTCTGTCCTTTACAGAATAAATTTGTGAATGCCACATGCTGGAGACTTCCTGTCTTGGCTTAAATTAGGTGATGCACACAACACACATTTTAAACTATTATCATGTCTGTTACTTCTGTAAGAGAAACAATGAAGTGAACTAGAACTCTTCAGCACTGAAAAGAAGTGACTGTGGGAGCTATGACACAGCTCCACAATTGTGAATAATGGGGGAAAATATGGGAAAAAGTGGCTCTTTACACAATCTCTAACTAAGCTGCCATGGAACTCTCTGCCACTGGATATCATAGCTGATAAAAATTTAACAATTTATATGATTGGAAAGGATGAAAAAACAGTTTCCCACAGAGAAACAGCACAAAGACATCACCTCTGGTTTACAAAAACACTCCAAATTGTACAAAACTAACAGAATGTTCAAAAGCACTATATACCTACACACTAGCTCCAGTCTTACAACTTTTATTTTCCAAATACAGGGTATTGGACTAGATGAAGAACTAATCTAATCCAGTATAATTATCTTTGTTATCAGAGTCATGTTTAGCTGCCGTCTGCCTGCATTAGAAAAATGACTCCTTTCCACCTACTAGATCACAACTTATAGAAGTGTTTCTCGAATAATTTGAGAGTTAATTTGTGCCTTTTTTAAAACCATGCAAATAAATAAAAAGGAAAAAAAAAAAACCCCAAAACTAACAAAACATTGCTGAGAAGAGTTTGCTTAACCAAATGGGGTAAAATGGACTTGAGAGTCTGGCCAGGAAAAACTGATACCTGAAATGGCAGGTATCTTAAATGACAAACATGAAGGTTGGTATTCTTGAGCTATCTAGTTTAAAAAAACTGTAGTCTTTAGGGACACTCTTAAACTACCAAGAGTAAGAGAAATTTCTCGGACCTAAAAGCCATTAACAAAAAATGAAGTCTGACAACCTTTGAGCAGTTTGGACAACTTCTTCACTTACATGTGCATCCGGAGTTCTCTCCACACTGATCAAAACCACACTTTCACAGGAAAAAACAGCAGCAGTGCCAAAGAAAACCAAACAAATTCAAAAAAGAGTAAGCTCAAGCAGTATAAGGTATCCAACAGTGCTGTGGGCTTGCAATACATGGTCTGGAAACTCCTGCTCTAAGATCTGCTTCAGCAAGTAATTTCTTGTAATTAACATCTATGTTTGGCAATATTTAAAGCAGTTAAATGGTCTTCTCTCAGTGAAACACTCAGGGTCCCAGACAATCTTTCTGCTGAAATTAACTCACCACTTCCTCTGTAGAGCCACACAACTTATACACATGTGCGAAGAACAGACCTATCTCTTGATTTTCAGAAGAAATGAATAAATATTGGAATTGTGCAGAAGTTGTGTGGGAGACACTGAGGATAAGCCTCTGTGAAAGTATGAACTCCAAAGTGGTTTGTGAGCATATTTTACCTTTGAATTGTACCACTCAATCCAGCTTTCACAGAGACGTTTTAAAATACGTATTTTGCAATAATTGAGCATTTAACCTAAATACTCTTCAATCTTCACAGTGGTCACACCTTGGAAAGAATTACGAGAAGGGTCACTGACCTTAAATCTTTGACAGTGAATGGTTCTCTACAAAGAAATATCCCTGGAAAAGCAGACTGCCCCATCAATGAGTAAAAAATAACAGATTTTTTTCTTTTGAATATTATTAAATTTTTATGAAAAATAAAGCTTTCTCTGATGAGAGAGGAGAAAAAGACAGAGGTAGACAGCAGGAAGAGTCACTCAGCCCATTAAGTGTTTACCATACCCGGAACACAAAATGGAGGCTCAGCAGTCATGGAAGATACTAAGACAGGACAGTGATTTCTACCATTTTCAAAGGATCTGCAACACAAAGGATATGTTAGAACGAAAAGCCTGAAGTAATTTAATTGTTTTGTTATGTTTGCCTTGCACAGTCTCCTTAATAAAATCGTGAAGCATAAAATGTCTAGATTAAAGCAAAACTCTAAAAAAGCTTGTAGAGGCAATTAGTAAAAGGTAGAGGAATTATTTGGAGCTCTGTCAGGACGAGGATAAGACATGAGGGAAACAAAGCCTGAGAAATACGGAACTAGGAGTGGCACTGCAAAGTCTTATCAGCAAGTGAGGGCTAACAGTAGAGACTATATGTAACAGAATTATATCTATCCCAAAAAATTTATTTGGGGCAGTCGGAAAATCAGAGTATCTGAAAACGTGTCTTCTATTTCCAGGTAGTAGTATTAAAGATTAAGATTAGAGGTAAAATAATCAACAAGATCATGTCAGCCTAGATTTCAGTTCAGCAAAAAAAAAATTATGCTACTTCAGCCCAGCTGAGAAATTAGAGGGTTAGGAACATGTAATAACCATAGAATTTATTTTGCTACCAACTTTTTAATATCCTCACCCCAAAATAACCAGCAGAAGTGGCACCATTAGAACACAAATGAAGAATGGACTTCATAAAAACAATTTTATGAAAAGGGCTCTCCCATCAGGAAGCATTAAGTGCTATTAACCAGCCCCAAAAGTAATGAATACACTAGCCAGGAGGGGTAAATTTTAATGACTTACAGTTTGTAGGTCAACCTTCCTTAGTGCTTCAGTGCCAAACTGCTGAAACTCAGTCAGTGAAAATGCTATTATAATGGGGTTGAAAATGCGTTTGACTCTCAGCAGGGAAGCATCTGAGTCCACTACTAAGCAAAAGTACCTTAAATTTACCAAAGTAATTTGATGACTGGAATCCTTCTGATCTGTGATAGAGAAAAGGCAGATTTCCCCAACTACAAATTGATGATATGAGGTGATAATGAGCTTAAAAAAAAGAAAAACTTTTCTAAGGACTATATATAATCAAATATCAAGCGAAAGAAACAATTTACATTCCCATCCAACAGTCCCATCAGTTCTATTATTATTCATTCAGCTATTCAAATATGAATAAGACTACAACAGCAACAACACAAAAATCAGTTCCTACAGTGGAACTGCAATTTTACTCTTTCAAATTAAAAAAGACTGAAAACAACATGCTGTGGAAGTGCCTGGCTTTGCTTAATATAACTATCCAAAAGCATACAAATCATCTTGTACTACAGACTATAAATGTGGATTTTTTTTTTTTTTTTTTTTTTTTTTTTTTAGGAACAGTATGTTGGTAGGATTCCTTCTTTAAATTTATTTGTTCTATTTTTATATTTAAGAGGACAAAATTTTAAGAAAATATATTATTACAATGAATATTGTCCAAAAAATTCTCTCTCTTGGATACACTTTGTCAACATGGAAACACTGTGAGGGTATGTCCTTCACTGAACTTCAGTTCAGATGTCAAACATAAAATCTGGTCAGCAAACTGCAACATTTAAGCAAATAAAAAGGCTTTTGGAATTAATGGGATTCATGTCAGGACACTGGTAAAATCTAGGTGAGTAATGATTTTATACAGAAAACAAATACGAGCATGAGGAAACAAAGAGTAACTTAATCTTTGCGTTCATAACAGATGAAATTTAATCAAATCTTAGTTTCTCCCAAGAGATGTAGTATCAGCATTGGTTTTATTCATTTTTTTATCAAATGAATATGACAAACAGGTGCATTTTCTAGGCACCATATCTCAACATAAGCCTTAGAAAACAAAGACTGATGGAACAATGACAAAGCATGAGTTCGCAAAAGGAGGAATATAACCTGGTAAAAAATACTTAAGGGTTATACACTGTGTATTAAAGTTTTAAAGCTTTGGGATAGATGGAAGAGTAGCAGATGCAAAAAACAACAGGGGGCATATTTTGATTCAAAGCCATAAAAATATACAGCCATTTTAATGGGCAATTATTCTTTGCATTTGTGCTGTGGTTTGAATTTGTATGAGAGCGCCATATGCCTCAAGAAAGGTGTGCCATCAGAATGAACGAATCTACCTCTCATCACTCCTAATCTCTCCTTCTTTGTGCAAACTATCAGGTCATCTGCCATCAAGAGCTTTCAAATGTTTTATGGTGAAGAATTTTAATGCTACATCATGTTTGCATCAGTTTATAGCTAATTTACTGCAACATACTTTAACTGCTAGCAAGGCAGGGAGACACATTTACATTATTGGCATAGTGCAGGAGGATCCCTGTTGAGGAAACACTTCAGAAGTGCTGGACAATAAATTAAAAACAAAGAGATATAATGGGTAACATGCTGAGAAAGGCTAAGCAGAATAATCTATATGATACTATCTGAGACTTCTGGAACAGAATCAGGAGTTTATGCCAATGTATGCTGTATAATATGTTTTCATTTCACCGTAATAGTATTAAGTAGTATTACTTGGCATTCTTTAAAAGAATTATACAAAGTGTGTTAAAGAAAATGTGTGCAGATCTTTGCATTTAAATATACAGTCCGAAGTACAATGCAAGTAAAATTTGAGCTCTGTTACTACAGATTTTAACCTAAGAAGGCTTTAAAATTTTATATATATATATATATATATATATATATATATGGATTCTTAAAATTTCAGGGTAAAAAATTCTTCACAAAGTTCACAATGTTTACAAATAGCAAGCTGAAACTACATTTTTCACCTGCCACTTTTGTGAGATGATTATCCTTGGGATCTAGTTGTGAATTAATTGAATTCAAAGGAATTTTTCCATATATGTCAAATACAGTCACAACTGGTCACTTCCATTATCTTTCTTTCACAATCTATTTAGTTCTTTAAACACACACTTAAAATTAATAGACAATTATTTCCTTACTATAGCACAAAAATATATGTCACTATTAAACACTGTTGCTTAGGAATGAATAAATCTGTATTTTGGACAAACTTCTACTTATAGGACATTCTCATTTGAAATGCATTGAAAAGGAAAACAAAAATCTCTAATTAATGTACAAGTCTAATCACCATTCTCCACATGGAAGAGTAATTTTTCACTGTTCATTTGCTCAGTGTAATCTCAAAACTGACATAACAGAAAAGCAATGGCCTATAAATCTGTTCTCATTTGTTTCTTTAATATTCATATTCCATTGAACTACAGCTGCTTGTTGCTGCAGTCTATTACAACATGCAAAACTGTCGATAAAAATATTATGAAAGGCAAGATATGTTTCTTCATTGCTCTGTGTGCCATTTATTTTTGAAAAAATAACAATAAATGACTCATGGATTGTCCCTTAGTTTGCTGCACGCTGGGCGATTAGTGATTAATTACCTTGCTGCAAATTGACATGGCACAAGGAAATCGACACAGCTCTGATTAATTAACTTTTTATGTGAGACAGTTACTTACAAAGCACTGCACACTGTAATTGAATCCCTTTACACAACACTACTGCGTGAAGTTTCCAGCCAAATCCAAATTAGCACCAAATTTTACATAAATTTGGTGAAACTTTTTATATTAAGGTGTACCCAGAAAGATTATGTAAATATTTCTAGAAAGAGGACAACTGCTTTAAGACACTGTTTTCAACTACTTCATCCTCAGACATATGAAAAATAAGATTTGTTAGATTTTTCCACACTAAATCACCAACATAATCAAATACACTCAAAAACATACATAAAATATTTCAGTTATAAGCAACCTCCCATTTAACGTGTTCATTCTTATGTTAAATTGTAGGATGATGCTTAACTGCTCCAGCAAAAGTTGTTTGGTTATCTTTACCTTAAATTTGTTTCCAGACCTAAATTATCTATTTCACTAATGACTTGCACATACGGAATTCACACTTTGTTTTCTTTGTGATTATTTTAAGTATCTATGGAATTATTCTTTTTCTCTGCCCTCCTTTGTTTCATCTCCTCTAATATACCAATATACAAACCACCATTGGTTTCTTTGTATACGATACCACCATATGCATCTTGATGCCAAAGCCTGGAAACTGTCTCATCTTTTTGTCTAAACTTTTTGACTGTGATGGTGACTGAGCACTGGTTCAGGTACCCACAGAGGCTGTGGAGCCTCCATCCTTGGAGATATTCAAAAGCTGTTTGGACATGGTCCTGAGCAGCCTTCTCGAGGTTACACTGCTTGAGTGGGGTGGGATGGACAAGGTGTTCATCCAGAGGTTCCTTCCAACCTCAGCCATTCTGAGATTCAGTCCTTTGGTGATTCTGTGATTATCAGAAATTCCCATATATCTCATTCTTCTTTTACTGGACTGTATATGCAGCCACCTGAATCCCTCAGAAATCAAGGGTTTTCTCCTAACACGTAGGGAAAAAATGGAGGATAAGGAGGGATAAAAAAAGAACAGATAAGATGATTGAAAATTTCTTGGTAAAGCTATGTAATTTACTCCAGCCTACAACTTCGAATAAAAAATGCTAAAATTGCTGGTCAAATTACTTATGGCGTATTTAATAACAAAATAAGAGTACTGCATAGTTGACGTCACAAAGAATATAAATAGTTGATGTACAAAGGATAGCTGAGTTTTCACAAAAAAAACTACTAACAAACAAGAAAAAGCTCAGCAGGCAAAAGCAAACAACAAAGCAACTAAGCCATAAGCCAGAAGAGATCCGAGAAGCCACCTCTGATCTCTAAATTAAAGAACAATCTTCAAATATAGATGATCAAACTAATCAATAACTTATCTTGTGTTCCTGGTTGTTGGACATCTACAAGTTCCAAGCAAACGGAAAAATTCCCCTGTGTCTAGCTAAACACCATTTCTGAGACAAAGTGAAAAGGACATAGATGTGGAAAACTAGACGAAGAGTAGTACTACTACAAAGAGAGGACAAAATGTAGTAATTTTAGTATTTTCCTTCATTTACTATGAAAAATGTTATGCACACCTTTCCAGTCACCTCCCACTACCCATAGGAGATTGTGTATAAGGTAAAAAAAAGTCAGTGGCACACAACTCAGGATATGTCTATCTTTATAAAACTTCCTGTGGAAGCAACTAGTCTAAAGAAGCAAGGGCAAAAAGAGACTGGGAGTTCCATGCAGCCAAACTGTTTGATTCAGACACACTGCACCATCACTAACAGATTAACAGAAGAATCACAGAATCACAGAATCACTAGGTTGGAAAGGACCTTCAAGATCATCAAGTCCAACCATTAATCCAGCGCCACCATGTCCCCTAAACCATGTCCTGAAGTGCCACATCCACAGCAAAGCACTTAAAATCAGACCTGCAGGAGTGACATTAAACCCATATTTACAGATTCTGGACAACTACAATACTTCTTACTGATGACTTATTAGTCACCGTTTAAAATACTGATAGAGGGTAAAAGTTATCCTTAAAATAGTTACAGGACAACAATATATAGTGATAAAGAACACAAAAAATGGTGAAATAATTTCAGGCAGTGCTACAAAAAAAAAACCCCCAAAGACGTTCACTTTACAATTTAAAAGGGCTGATAATTAAGTCAAGAACATAACATAATACATTTGAATATGGTTCCACTGATTTTGTTAATTTTGTATTATCTTTACAATTATCTGACTTAGAAGTCAGTGAAGTTAGCCTGCATTCAGATTTGTGTACTTCCTTCAAAGCATGGTCCAATCCAATCGGCCAAAACAGTGTTTAAAAACCTTGTAAAGACATTTCAACAAGAGATGACACCAGTATTTTCCTCTGGAAGTGATACATGATTTTTCAACCTTTTACACTTTTAAACATGGGGGAAAAATCATGGAAGGCAATTAGTAAACTTCCCTTCCTACTTATTATTGGTATCATCTTTATTTAAACTTTCATGTAAACCCACTGTATTTTAACATACAGACCAGGAAGGGCACTTTTCACATTATTCCTGTGTAACTGGGAGGTAATTCTCTTTATTTTATAAATAAAGGCAATTCAGGAAGCACATTAAAAGATAGTCTGACTCCTAAATGTTCAGTAATGAGGTTTTTGTAGCCTGGGAATGAGATGTGTGATTGGTCTACTCAAATGTATGGACATTTCACTTTGGGCAGGATTTCAGTACTGTTTCATTCCTGAATCTCAGTCCTACAATGGTCAAATTGGCTTGATCACAGAACTCCTTTGCACGGGTACTCTACCTTTTTTCTATGAAGCAACAAAAAGCAGAAAAAACCACAAACATGTAAATACAATCTACTAATATATATTTCAATTGTGATGAAGCGAACTGCCATTCCCTTTTAGTTCAAGAGAAAATACACCAGTTAAAAATTTAGTTTGCAGAAACCTTTTACATTTAATTCGCAAATACTGTAACACAGGCAATTTATTTATATCATATGAATACTCATTCTTCAAACTGTTCCTGACCCATATACCACTTCAAAATAGCAAGCTTAGTAAACATTCTCTCCATTACCAACAACAGTAAAATCACAACAAATAAATTAATAAAAACTACAACAATAAATCAAGACAAATTAATCACTGATGTCATTACAATAAAGTATAGGACCATTTGGATTGAATATGGTCAATCATACATACAAAATCCAGAAAACCAAATGCCAGGAGCACCTACATTTCAGTCTCAGGATAATACTACCACAAGATTGTCATCATTACAATACAATTTTCAGGTAATTATATGTGTGCAAAAGATTAAGCCTGACAAAATCAACTGAATCAAGGTTTCTAAAGTGAATGTTTCCACTAATGACTCCACTCGGAAGCGCACTTTAAAGCACCTTTTAAAAATCTGTATTTTCCCCATGTAATCTTTTTGGTACAGGAAATATCCCAGAATATAATATAAATGTCAAAGGTCTTAGTCCAATCCATTAGTAATGCCATAGAAAAGTAAAACCTGGAATGTCTTCACTGAAACAAGAAACGTAAGAACAGTTTCAGACAGCATTTTTTAGCTAGTTTACTAATATTCCTAAGCCAAGTAACCTACTTCTAAGTGAGGATATTCAACAGACATATTGACTAGACAGGCTTTACTTAATTTTAAATTTCTGTAGCACAATTAGTCCTCAAATGTACTAAATCCTACTACCAGATGTGGTATTTATACTTGGTGTTTATGTTTTTCCTCATTTATTCCATGCATATCAACAAAGTCCTGAACTATCCTCCACCTATGAATCAAAACAAAACACCCACAGGGAAAAACAAATATTTTTAAAGATAGTACATGTGTCTGTCATACATAAGTGTTGGTAAGTTTTTAATAGAGAACGTACAGAAAAAGCAAAATTGCCATATCATGTAATTAATAACTAAAGCTTCTGTCATAGATTTTCCTTCTCTCCTAGCATATAATGCATAACTTTGGATCAGTAAGATTATTAGGATAATTCAGGAACTTTTCTAATGCCTTCTCTGAAGTAATAGAATGTGTTTTCCTGATTTGCTGTAAAAAAAATTAAACATAAAAAATATTCATTGTCAAAAATATTACAGGACCAAAGGTTTCCAGGGAATTTTCTGAAAGACCTGCCTTCCCACCTTTCAAAAACATCTCATCTTTGCCTTGTTGTTTTCTGGTTGCTCATAAGCTAAAATCCCAGGGCAACATAGTTTATTGTTTTAATATCTGTCTGACGCAAAGCAAAAGTATCCTCTGGTGAGCGCTCATCTGTCACATGTACTTCTGTGAAAGGAATATCAAGATAAATAAGATGTTCCAGGGCATATCATGGGATTATGAATTTGGCACTGACTGAATTCTGTTTAAAAATAGTTGAAATGATAAATACAAAAAATATCTACACTGATATTTTGAGGATGGGAACTTGAACAGCACTGGGCTTTAAATATTTTAATTCTAAAGTGTTTATACTATTTTAGTATGAATAGAGAATGAACACTCAAGCCCATAAATGGGACAAACAAAATGAGAAGAAAAAATATTCATAATTGAAACACTTAAAACAGTAAAATTCTATTCTAATGATACAATGTACTGTGAACTTTGCATTAATTAAACTCAATGTAATGGCTTTTTCTGCATTGAAATGAATAACCAGTGATCTGGAAATTCATTTAGACCATTAGGTTAATTACAGAAACTGATGGAAGTTTTATCAGACAATTACAATTAAAGAACACGAACAATGTGGGACAGATTTATAGGCATTTGTACCACCTCAATCATTTTTCCTGAATTCCACCAACACTTCTTACAAAATTGTAATCAATACATCAATTAAAAAATGGGCCATCAACTTCATTTGTCCTTGACTATGGTAGAATAAAATAAATTAATATCCGATTTCTACATTTTCATATTTTTCTTCTTTTAATTATGTCACTTTTTTGCAATAAGAAAGATTTATTTTTTTAATAAACAATGAAAATTTATCAAAAAAGAACATGTATATTTTGGAACTGATAAGCATGCTTGCTGAAGATGAATCAACTCTTAACATTTAGAAAATGGAAGCCAAAATTGACATAATTTTAAAATGCACTCATTGAAGTCAAGGCAAAATTCTCTTTTATGGGCATGGAAAACATTTGGGAAATACAGGCACTTGTCTGCACATCATTCCAAACAAAGGCATGTAGAAACTTTTTTATATACGTGTATATTTATATATATAAAAACCCAAAAATGTACAGATTGATATAACATATAACCATATATGTTAGCTATTCAGCCCAGTGAACTGTCCCTTTAATACATGCTTAGCAATATCTACTAGTGGTTACATACCTGATAACTCAAGTATCTTTATTTTTATTTGGAGCTAAAAGAAAGCCTAAAAGTTACAAAGGTAAAAGTTCTGATTTGGAGAGTGAAATATATTTAGCTGCCTTTGAACTTTTATTAAAATTTGTAATCTCCCTCCCATTGCCCTCCATGGGAGCTGGGTATGCACATTACTACATTTTTGAAAAACGTGATGCACAGTTTTAGGCTGGCTTCCTCACTATGCCAGCTAGTGCTCAGTGAGCCAAAGAACGCTGATCAGCTATTCCAGAGCAGAGAGATGTCTTCCACGGGCAGGTGCATCTCCTTTTCCATCCCCTGCCGTGAAAGGGCAGGGCAGGTTATCAAGAAAATGGAGCCAGGCTCTTCAGAGAGGCACACGGTAGGAAGACAGGAGACAACAAACCTAACTTGAAAGAAGAGAGGTTTCCACTGCTAGGACATTCCAGCATTGGAACAGGTAACAGGGCGTGCAGTCTGTCCTTAAAGGTGCCCTGTGCAACCTGGTCCTTTCAACCTGAAATATTCTATGATTCTACGTCCTGGTTTCAGCTAGGGTAGAGTTAATTTTCTTCATAGAAGCTAGCGTGAGGCTATGTTTTGGATTTGGGATGAGAAAATGTTGATAAGGTGCTGATGTTTTGAGTTGTTGCTAAGTAGTCAAGGACAGTCCAGCTTCTCATGCTGGCCTGCAGCGAGCAGGCTGGGGGTGCACGGGAAGCTGGGAGGGGACACAGCTGGGACAGCTGACCCAGGCTGGCCAAAGAGATATTCCATACCATATAGCGTCATGCTCAGTATATAAAGCTGGGACAAAGAAGAAGGAAGGGGTTGGAGGGACGTTCGGAGTTATGGCGTCTGTCTTCCCAAGAAACCATTACGCGTGACGGAGCCCTGCTTCCCTGGAGATGGCTGAACACCTGCCTGCCCATGGGGAGTGGTGAACAAATTCCTTGGTTTGCTTTGCTTGCGTGCACGGCTTTTGCTTTACTTATTAAACTGTCTTTATCTCAAACCATGAGTTTCCTCACTTTTACTCTTCCGATTCTCTCCCCCGTGCCACCGTGGGGGAGTGAGCGAGCGGCTGCGTGGTGCGTAGTTGCTGGCTGGGGCTAAACCACGACATTCTACAACTTCACGTCTCTTTCTTTCCCATGTTTTGGCTCTCATTAACTTCTCTTTCACTCATTTTCAGGCACTTGTACATTATAGAAAAACAGGGAAAACAGGCACTAAACAGTTTTTTAAAGTCCTTGCATAAATTCAGATTCATATAAATCATTCAGATTATATGAATTATCGTTCAGATAAATTCATGCATACCCCGTTATATTACTGTCCTTTGTAGAACAGTGATATACTCAGTGGCAGAAATTTTTCCATCTTTTGAATCTTCCTTTTGTCCAGCAGGGTCTTAATATTCCCATGGATCCTATGCTCAAGTGGCTTCAATTTGGAAAAGTGTCAAAATTTTTCTTGATACATTTCTTATTTAAAAGTAGATATAAGTTTCTTCAGGATTTAAGATTTCCTGCAGAAGCAACTAGTCTAAAGAAGTGGGGGCAAAAAGAGACTCCGTTCCATGCAGCTAAACTGTTTGATTCACTAAGTTTCCGTGGGATATCATGGGCCTCCAGGAAGTTTCCAGTGAATGCTTACTGGGACTTGGTGTACTCTAATCTTTACTTTCTGGATATATCTCCTTCCAGTACTTGTCTACATTTTGCATTACGATAATGATGATGGATTTAACTGAAATCAGTTATATTAGTTCTGCTCTCGAGATGCCAATGCTATGGGAATCTACAGCAGCCAAGATGAAATCATGAGCTTCCTCACTTTGGTTGTGTCAGTAAGGCAAAATCTGTCCCACTAAGGGATGCGAACACATTTGTATGCTGAAACTATGCTTTCTGCATAACAAATTGTCTAGTCCCAGAATAGATGTGCAAATGAAAAACTGATCCAGGTCCCATCTTCTCCTTCAGCATAAGAGAACAGATGAGGCATGAGAGACTATTGCTACTGATTTGTTCCACTGCTTGCAGAAGAAACAGCTCATTTCTTTCTGTATTATGCGAAGGGCCAGAAGTGATGGAAGGAAGCAGAGCCACGCTTCCATCTCGTGACATATTCAGAGGTGTAACTAATCACTGTACTGGGAAATGTACAATGTGATACATAAAATATATCCTGGGGAAATAAAACATCAGAAGGGAAAGAGTAGCTCCAAGAAATGCACTCTTCTTTCTGGCTAGCCAAAAAAATGGGGTAAAAGTGTTCAGAGTCATCAGAGACTACCAGTGAGCAACACAATTAAAAGTCAAAAGGTTATATGAGAAATAAAGCTAGCCAAATTAAGAAAACTGTATTTTACAACCATATTTCAGTCCTTCATTCCTTATAGAATACAACTCGTGAGCAAAATACAAGCAGTCAAGTTACAGGCAACATTTCTAAAAATGGGGACTACCTTCTTCCAAATATCTGAAAATTCCTAAATTCCATTAGCATTTAATGAACTCCAAAACACTCAGATGGCTTTAAAAATCTCAGCTGACTCCTTCCCTTCTGTAAAAACAATTACAAATTTAAAACCTCTTTAATTCTTACATTGTAAGCTGTCTGAAACATTACCCAGTTACAATACTGGCAGTAGCAGAATAAATGATTAACAAATTATTCAAAGGTAAAGGCTGCAATATTTTTGTCTACATGGAATGATAATAGTAAAACTATTAGTCTCCTAGACATTACTTACTTGACTTACCAGTTATCATTTCAATTACAAATGTACATAAAAAATGGACTATAGATCTTTAAAATTGTAAGAAAGAAAATGAGACAAAACTCGAGCTTCATTTCTATTAAATTCTTAGCAGAATTTCCTATAGAAATGGAACTATTTTACATCTTTATTGAGAGTTTTGTAAACGGAGAAATAAAAAAGCCTAATTACAATCATTAGGAGTTGTAGTAATTTTGTATTATTAGGAGTTGTGACCCTGTGGGCGAAACTACATTTTGGCAATATGAAATAGTATACATAATAAAAGAAAAATCATGACTTGCAGATACACAGATTCAACAAGTGTAGTAATTTCTACTGCAAGGGCTACTAGCAATCTCTGTTATGAAACGGTGTATTACACATTGCCTAGTGGGAGGCAGATAGGCAAAGTCTGTTTATTTATGTATTTGGCATAATTGAAAACAAACAGGTGTTTGTTAGGATACCATTATTCAAGGAGCACCACTGCAAAATAAGATTTTTCAAAGGGATTGACTCATTAGACATAATGGAAACAGTGAAGTATAGAGCTTAGCTAGCTATACAACGACTCTCTGGGGATTTAATAATAGTGGAAATACTGTACAGTGTAAACAGCAACTGCAGAAATAAATTTCCTGGGATAGAACTCAGTGAGACAATAGGAGCAAGAAGGTAAACTTAAGAAAGGCAGATTTAGACAATTCTCCAGAAAATAAAAAACAAACACTGCCCCCCCCCCTCCAAAATAAGTTCCCTAACAGTGAGTTGAATGAAATGTTTGGATAACTTTCTAGGAAAAGAATTTTAGTCAAAGATTGGTATTTCAGTCAAAAGACTGGTATTTCAGTCAAAAACAAATACTGCACTAAAAATATACTACAGGGAACATTTATTTAGACATTAAGTATTTCATCTCTACATTACTACAAGGATTTTTAAAAAAAAACAAGCCCAGCTTAAGAAAGGTGACATAGTACAAAATATTCTTGGAGCATCTGGAAGCAAATGCATATGTAATTGATAATTCCAGTTCCAATTTAAAACAATTCATATATTTTGTTAGTTCACTATGTATTTGTGGACTCCTGATTTGGAAGTAGATCCCATATTTGCACTGTAAAAGCATCAGCTGTAGGGATGACATTCATAGCCTTTTATATCAGAGAGTTACATGACTGTAGAGATGATCACTATGGAACTCTCTTGTCCTCAATTCTTGGTTTTAATTAATAGAAAAATTAATTATTTTAGTAGCCTAGCAAGCTTTAAAAGAGCAGAATTGCATTCTAGATTGAATACAATCTCCATAAAGAGCGTATCCGATAATGTTGTTACATCAGGCAACATCAAATATTTTCTTTACACAGCACTGCTAAGAACACATAGCAAATGGTGACGTTCACCCCAATTCAGCAAGCAGCAATTAGTACCATTTCATTTGGCTAGAGGCTTCTTTGCCTGACTAGATTTCAGAATGAGCATCAGTGGTACCACCAATATGATCTAAAACACTCTCAGAAGAGGTTCCACTTCTGCTGCAGAATTTTACAGGAGACATTGCTAATCCAAATTTTTGTACAGAAAAATGGCTGATGGCAGCATCTATTGTTTCAGTTTGTCTTTGCTGTTTTTATTAGGGCAGCTTTTTATAATTCGAAATACCGAATTGCACACAGTCTTTTTCCTTTTGTAAAAAAAGACTGTATATCTATTTTCTTCCTGACACAATCAAATAGTAGCATGATATGAGACTTTTTCTTTATGAAATCAAAGCTGTGACCAGGAAGGAGAAAAAAACACAACTTCGTCTTCTACACAAAATGCAGAGTGCTCAACAGTACTGGATTCAATAAAATTTCAGTGTTACTGTAGAATTTTTGACCATTTCTGTAGAACAGTGCAATACAGGCTGTCTTTTTTTTTTTTTAATAAAATATACTTTGAGGAAAAAGATGCAACTAAAAACACTGAATTACCTGTTGACATTATTTACACACGTTTAGAAATACCATATTTACAAGAGCTATTGGGAAAGTTTACCGTTTCAGGGGGCTTAATTCACATTAATGTGCTTTTGTCACAAAACAAAACAAAACAAGAGCCGTAACACTAGCTTACTTGTGGATGTGTATACTAGTGAACTGGGGGCACTGTACACGGGAGATCCCTCCTGGTTTGCCTGGCACAGCAGCACCCTCCCTACAAGAAAGAGAGAGAGAGTGGTATCTGGTTTTGGAACACTCAAACTAAACCTCAATTTTTACCTCAAAACAGAAATAAAGTCATAATCGGAGCAGTGCAGTGAAGCAGGGGCACTTTTTGTCCTTTGACTTCAAAGCAGAAAGAGCCCCAATAAACATGTACAATTTTACATTTGAAAAAACAAAACACAGACATCCCCAAGATACAAACACCCTTCTTATCACATGGGGAAAAAGCTGGTGCAGTCCCTCACCCAGCGGCGCTCTCCCCCCCTGCTCGGGCTCTCTGAACAGGAGCTGCCTAGTAAGCTCTGCTGCTAATGGGAGCAATCCACCCGCGCGCACCGCCCGGCTACGAACTTCACATCTCCCCCACCCTGGCTGAAATGAGAGGCTACTCAAGCAAACCCAGCAGACGAATCAGACTGCAAAGCCCCTACAGACATTAGGCCAAGTATGATCACAGTTATAGCGCTTAAATTAACACTGGTGCAAGTGAAATTGAAATATTGACAACACATGTGAAGATTTCAGTATTTTTTGCTTGAATGAGAAATACATAAACATAAGCTACTTCCCAGTATATAAGCGGGATTCAGGATTAAATCCAAAAACAAATAAAAGAAATGAAACTTTTTTTAAAAAAAGAAAATAAAAAGTAAAAGTACTAACCAAACCATTTTAAAACAACACTTTTGCAATGCATGTTCATTTTCAACAAATGACAGAAGTTTAGGCTTATTTCCTGGGGTTTTTTGAATGAATTTAAATAAAATGCCTTACTGATTCAACATTTTGCTTAAAATTATGTCTTAGCTGCATGCAAATTGAACATTGATTAGAGGTAGAAATAACTGTACTTTCACACTAGGAAAAAAACTTCCACACTTCTGGAATACAGTCCACCAGGAAGAGCAGGATGTCGTTTTGCAGATATATGTGTATATACACACACACACAGAATTATATCTATACATACAGTGACATACTTCCAAGCTGTCAAGATTTGTGAATCTTGCAATTTCAAAAATATTAAATTTACAGGCAGATTTGTCAGACTTTAGAAGTTCTGCATTGACTTATAAGCAATGTAACTCAGCAGAATTGAGTCAAATATGCTTGGAAGGATAAAATTAATTACAAGTGCTAGGCATGTTTTCCATATCGTATTACAAAAGCAATTCGCAACTTACATTCAGTTACCACATCAGAGGTCTTTTAAAAATGTTTAAAAAAATTTTCTGTCATTAACCAGTTCTTTGATTATTGCTTGCCGCTGTCCACTGAAGTAGAAATACACGAAATACTGAAGGAATTTTATTGTATCCCAGACAATAGCATATCCTTAACTAACAGAATTTGGAGATTTTTTCCAGCCATGAACTACTAATCTGAAAGATAAAGCAAGCTAAAATTTTTTTTTTCCTTACTTCAGGACAGCATATAGCTGACTGTACTAATATATAACTCTCCCAGCCTTCCAAAAAAATCCACAACTGGCAGCTGTTAAATGAACATACACCTACTGAGACCCTAATGGCAAGCATCATTTTCAGGCTAGCAGATAAACAGGACCCATCAACACACTTGATACTGGGAACGTGTACATTGGCATATGGATGTATTTAACACCACAGATGCTTCAAAACTTGTGCTATTACAGAAGCCTGAAAATGAAAGTGAGCTGAAGGCATAGAGCCATTGTTCCAGCTGAGTGAAACGCAGGACATTATTAAAATCAGTAATTTTCATTAGGTTTTAAGAATAATGTAACTACAATCACTTCAAGTATATTTAGTAAATATATAACATTTTTTAAAGTTTAAGATTATAGTTTATTTATATTATTCAACATAAACTCTAGATGATACCTTGCTTGTTCCATGGTCCATAAGTATTTTCCTATTCTTTGCAGCTAACATTCTTACATTTTTTTCTGATTTCATCTCATGCAAATCTAATCTTCCCTACTCAAGTCTTCTAATTTCTAATGAAAGTACTTCAAAACAGATGCTTTTTTCATCCATGATACTAGAGTGTATTTAATTTGTTGCACAGAGCTTTCTAATTATATTTTTACAATCTGCCTTCGAATTTGTACCTAAAATTAATAATAATACCTAAAACAGTATTATTAGATTTTGTTAGAAAAATATGGAACTTTTAAATCTACTTTTGTGAGAAAATATTATTTCTGCTGCATCTAATTTTGGTATTAAAAATATTTAAATTGTAATCAATACAACTGGGGAAAGATTGAATTATTTACAGTAAGATCTTCTGGATAAACTTCAGAACAATGAAACAATCTATAAATTCCCTAATGGAAAAAAATATATTATTTTTTCCTCTAGAGTACTAAATCCTAGCATGACAGAATAAAGGGTATTTGTTGGGGGTTTTTTAATAAAAGAGGATTTTAATAGAAATTTCTTAATATTTCTGTTCAAACTGTAATTTAATCATATCATGGAGCTGATGAACTTCAAAAAATTACAGTCATACATTCTGCAATGCCTTCTGTACCAGCATATGTAAGGTTGATAGTTTCTCAGTAGGAAAAATCTGCATGCTTTTTTGCTTTTCTCTAATACAAGTATCTACTTGTTTGGCCACAGCAGACGTGTGGCCAGTGAGTGACACAGGATTCTGGAGATCACAAGCAGAAAGCCCCTCCTGACTCACTCCGCCAAAAGGACCAGAAAAATATTGGCATATCTATCTGAAGAGTATATTCACTACTGGCACACTGGAGAGCTGTAGACAGGGCAGTGGCAGAAGGGAAACTGAGGCAGCCATGCTGCTAGGCGTAATGGGGCCGAGCAGCCTGCGGTGGCTGAGCATGCCCGTGGGCTGGGCTCACACAACAGGTAGCCGTCCTGCAGCAGGGCATGGTGGTGCCAGCTGAGCACCGCTGTAGGATTGCAGCGATCCCCCAGACTGATTCACCACTCATCCTTAGCGCACAGGCTGGCAGCATGGACAAAAACATACTTTTCAAGATCAAAAAACATTCCCACTCATACTTCTCTTCCTCCAGTATTTTCTCCTACAGTCCATGATTAAGAATGTACTGTTTGATTAGGTCTTTTGTTGAAGCACTAGAGTTATTTTGAAAGAATAATTACTCTAAAAATATTCAGGGCTGTGAGGAAAATGACGTGAAGTCATTAATATTTTTAGAATACCAACAATTCAGTTCCCAGTGGTTTCAAGATATTTGAGTAAAAGTATTTTTCTAATTTTTTCATACTTTCAAAAATAAGTTTTTGTATATAGTTCTTATTTACACAATTTATGTATATTAATCCAAAGAGCAGTTCTTATTTACACAATTTATGTATATTAATCCAAAGAGCAGTTCTTATTTACACAATTTATGTATATTAATCCAAAGAGCATAAGTGGAATTACCAATACACTAGTGATGATGGACAGACTATTCACTGGCTCACAGAATGACATATGGCATAGTTCATTGTATTTCTCAAATACTCAGGTAGCTAAGTACCAAGGATCAACAACAGGAGGACTTCTCAGTGAATTATAAATAGTTTTAAAATCACTTCTGTTAAAAATAGTTTTTAGGTCTAACTGGAACCACTGTGTAGCCAGTATAACAGACAGCTTAACAGTAAAGATCTGGAAGAAGTTTAAAAGGACTTGCACAACTAGTTGGAATCTCTCCTTTGTGGCAGTATAAATTGAAACATTTTCAACAGAAAAAAAAATCGTACTATTTGTTAAAATTATGCTGCTGATGTAACATTAACGGTGTTGGAAGGCCTTGATCATGGGAATAGCTCTCTCCTGTCACAGGAAGTAGATGAAATTTGTAGAAACCTTCACTGCCAGAACTGTATAAAGTTGATATACCATTACCAAGAACCTGAGTTTACAGCGCATCACCTCCCAGTACAGATGGCTTTAGTACCTTTGCTCACGAACAATTTACCATGCTGTTATTTATTCCCTCAGGATTTGGGGGGATTTACTGAAGGGAAAGGGCAAAAGTTGCACCGCTGTACTCTCTTACACTCCAGGGCAAAACCCCAGCAAATTACCAAGTGAGACAAAGGGCAAAAACTGATTTCCTACTTTCACTCTGGGAATCCTGAAAACCACAGCTTCACGTAAAACTCTTTAGGCAGCTCTGAAGATGACAGTGGTACTGAATTCTATATAGGGTACAACTACCGCCATCATAACAAAAGGGTAATCGCATAAGCATTTTCAGTGTCAGAAATTAATCAAGTCAATATCCAGGGCTGGTCTACATTGGGTATTAGTGCACAGGTAGCTAAAATGAGAGTTTATAATATAGGAAGTACAGAAGTTACTACATACAAAGAGATTTAGCGAAGATTACATCACTCTAATCCATTGCGCACTTAGTTTTCCAGGTAAAGCAGCTCTTCCTTATACATATTTACTCTATTGTGTTACCAGTACGAGCCTCTTACTGCTTTTGCAGCTAAGTACCAGTTCATACATTCTATAATACTATATACAAAACCCCCCACCCAAACAAACCCACAGGAAAAAGTTAATAAAAGCTAAAAATATTTGTGTCCCATTTTGTCTATATTATTATAAAATGTTATTTTATTACGCTAATCTAAAAGCTGCATTATTTATTAAATTCAGTGATCCTTATTTCATTCTCCCTGTCTCCCAATACAGCTGGATGTTACATAGCCCAATCTTCTCTCAGTCATTCCGATCACTGTTTTCCTTTGTACCAACAACAATTCTTCCCATACACTTAATTCCTCTTCCATATACAATTCATGAAGAAAACTATAAGGCTGCATCCCTCGTGAACGTTTCGGGAGATATGCTAGCGTATCAAAGATCCTCATAAACAATCCACGTCTGCTCTTCATTTGCTATTGTAAACATGTAATTTAATATTGGCCTTTCCAGACAAAAATAGCATTATCTTTGTTCTTGTCTGAAATATTGTTCTATGTTGGGTTATTTCAAAATGTGTCACAGAAATGCACCAGAAACACCAAACTGAAAGGCCACTGTTGTACAATAATAGTGTATGTTAGCTTGAATTGTCCCATCTGACTAGGGAATTTAAAGAGAGTATCTTGAATACATAATAGTTGTTAAGTGTTCTCTTAGCCCTTCATTATCTATAGTCAAGCTACACGACCTTAGTATGCTTTTAAATATGCTGTTAATTAAAAAAAAAGTCCTTCTTGAGTGCCTTCAGTTATTTGGGATCTTTCTATAAATGGAACAATACTCCCGCAGATTTTAACACAACCATTCATGGATGGCTGTGTTGACACACTGAATTGTTTCATCCATTATTAAAAAGGAATAAAGTAGCATCATCCAAAAAATGCATACCTCCTTTCTTCCCATATGTCAAAAATACAAACAAAACCTATATTTCATTGCTTCAAAATTATATATGGAGTTTCACTTAAATAAGAGAAATGCATGGTAGGGACGAGAATCTGAAGTATGATGTGATGATATAAATTTGATGTCCAAATGTGAGTCCCGTTAAGTCCAAATCAGTATCTATATTACCTTCTGACAGCAAACCTGAAATGCATTCCATTATTTAATAACCTGCATATATTTCTACTGGTAATGAGAATGAGAACCTGTGCTCTATATATACACTTATGCAGTAAGTCCCTGACCAACATATAACCTCACATAGGTTATTAAAAACAATGCGGGGGGGAAAGACTGGCGTGGTGTAGATATGTCTCCCCAAGACATTTCATGAGATCTCTTTATTAAAAATTTCTATTTAAGATGCCAATTTTCCTTCCATCACATTTCTAAGGATAGTGTATGTTTATTATCACCTCTCAGAGCACCATCAAAACACTCAGTGAACTTAGGCGATGACTCAGGGAACAGCAATGCATGTTACAAGAAACGTAATTTGTAAGCCACTATTCCAATTATTCTTTGCTCGTCGTATCAGTCCAGGGTTTTGGGAAACAGACCTCCCTCTGCTGTTATATATATTCAGTGTCCAGTATACTAAGTCACCTACCGGGGCCAGTAGGTGTCTATATCATGCAAGTAAAAATTGGATGAGCAACAATGACTGCAGCACTGGTAAGAAATTTGTGCGAGATTCTCTTAATTCCCCTGCTCCCCAACTCTTCCTTCTCCAGCATACATAACTCATGACAAGGTAATGAGGATCTCTCCTTCTCCAGGACCAGACACGCCATACACAACTGATCAAACTACTTACCAGTATGTACTGTGGTGTCTTAGTCTGGGAAAGACCTTGCAGATAGCACAGGGGCTGGGAAGCAGCAAATTCTTTTAAGCTCTGCTCCCATGCCCAACATCCTTTTCCTGCCTCACAACATGACAACTAAAGCTTCACGTTTCATCAATAAAAAGTTGAAAGGTATATCTGCTACTGATTCACTAAAATTCTCAAAGATTGCTTTAGGAGGAATAGCGTGACAATGTAGCATGGCATAATCATTGTTTTTTTAGTGGCAAGTTTAGGCTTTGCCATGGTACTGTTGGTATGTGGCAAAGTAATGCCAGCTTAAAAACACACACTGTGTGACTGACTTGTTTTTATTCTCATTAGCATGCCAACCTTGCCATAGATGGGCTGTATTTTGAAGGAACAATTTATGTAATGTTTCTGCTCACAATGCAAAACAGTTGCAACAAACCGCCCTTTCCAAATATAATTTAAAAATTATTAATCAGCCATTCCTTGTCTTGTAACCAAAATGAAACTACGATGTCACACAAACCCAACTACTGCTTGTACCAAAATAAGTAACAAGCCTAGAGAATTTACCTCTGCTTGTTAGTGAATTTTTATCATTGGCATTCAAGTGTAAATCCTTATTCACCTACTCTCACCAAAAAATCTAAAACTGGAAATGCACTATGTCATCATGTAAAAAATTGGAGTGGTACTGTCAGTATTGCCCGTAACTGTAACTTTCCTACAAAATATGTTTACTATATGATATATATACACACAAATTCAGATGCACATAGACTGATACTCAGTGATATTCACTGCCGCTATCTTACACTGGGAGATGTGTCTCTCACACTGTTGTTCAGGAGATTTGAAAATCAAATCATTATTCCCAATGTTTCTAGGTCCTCCTGGCAGACTAAAAGGTATGAAAACGATGGTTACTCTTGGTTCATTTTAACTTGATCTTGGTTCATTTGTAAGTTTGAGAAACAAACATGAGAGAAATTCTGAAATAAGAGCATAAACTCCAAGTTAGTATTATACTAAACTTGAAATAGGATACTTGAGAATATGAAAAATATATTTATATTCTGCTGATAACTAAAATGGGTCACATTCATACATCTGCCTGATGAATAAAGGCTGCAATATGAATAGAATCGCAGAATAAATGAAACTGGAACCTTTCTGCTCAAAAATGAACACGACAGTTTCACCATGGCCCTGGAGGGATTACAAGTAGATGTGTTTATACTTTATCCTCTCATATTGTGTCAAGACACTATTTTCTGTGTAAATTACCTATTTCAGTAAATCGATAGGACAGAGATGTAAATCTAATGCAATTAGATGCACAGATGCAAATTACTAATCCCTCAGTTCTATTTGCTTACCCCAATGGATGTTGGTTTTAACTTACAAATAAAATTCTATTCTGAGTGACAAGCTGAGGATATAAAAGAGCAAAAATTGAATCACCATGCACAATACCGGCTGCAGTTAGTCTATTTCCTCCCTAGCCCATTCACATTCCAGAATTTCAGGAGCATGAAAGCAGATTACAAAAATAGTAATGCAATGTTTCCAAACTTCCAAAACACCAGAAGCCGTTCCATGCTTGGAGACTTTCCCCAAAACAATTTTCAGAATGAAAATTTGACAGCACCAAACTGACAGAGATTGTGTACCACTGCAAAGCACAGCTTCATCTCAGCTACCTCCACAAATGAGTAAACAAATGAAGACTTAGTATTTTGAAATTTGCTCTCAATAAGTATTATGAAATGCAATTAAAATGCAAATGTATCAGGGATTCTGTCATCTAATGCCCAAAATGGGAAAAAACCGCAGAAGACAGAATAGAAAACATTGGTATGGAATGTTCCAAATTCCAGACTATATGTTTGGAATACAATTCAACATAATCTTAAACCACTTTAGCATTAATTTACAGATGTAATCAAGACTTAACACACAGCAGAATTGTTTTCCATTCCACTTAACTATATTAGCTTTACATTTCATATATTACTTTATTACATTTCAGAATAGTTTCTCTGACTGTCCATACTAACGCATGAATCTTCCTAACTTTGTTATTCTTCTAATCAGAGGAATTTAGTCCTCTGCATAACTGCTATTAACATATCTAGCATTGCAAATATCCCACCCAGTCCTGAATAAACAAGTGTTTTAGTGATGACCTTGTAGTTTGTCTTAAGTTTTCCTCCGAGAGATTCTTATGCCATTGCTTTTTACATATGTCCGTAGCTGGTATTTGAATTACAGTCTCAGATTTATTCTATCAGACAACCACCATGCATATTGTAGCCTAGACCTCAGGTCCAGACAGTGCACACCCAGGCCGACCTCTATTGTCAAGTAACTGGTGAGACAGTAGCTACAAAGCAGCCAGCTTTATATCTGGCCTCTAAACCTACATCATACACAGTCTGGAGAGTTTACTCTGGACCAGGTTTAGTCTTATCCTTACCTCACCCCACACAGTTCAAAGCTGTCCAAAAACCAATCTGCATGACATATGACAGTCAGTGTGCACATGAAGCCTGCAGTACAGCTCCCAGCGCAGTTTCTTGCAGACAAACTATTTTGTGTGTACTAGACATGTGTACTAAACCTGCTCTGCAAACCCCAAGCCAGCATGGGGCAAGTGGGGATAATTTTCAGATTGACTTAAAAACCACTCTAATGCTGCAAACTAGTGTATTAACAAGAGGAGGCCAGGGAGACAGTTGTGGAAAAAAAAATCTCAGTACAATGTTTATAATTACACTGTTTTAGGCTGCCACCATATTTATTTAGTTCATTTTTGGTCCATCACTTATCAGGAAGCTATAGAACATATTTTCACTGACCACCAGAATGACATTTAAATAAGAGAAGTCCAAGTATTATTTTTCCTGAAAAGATTCTCTTCGTGAGTAAAGCACAGTACTTAACTCTCTTTTTAGATCAATGATATCCACAATAAAAAACATCTGAACAAACATATAAGAAGTTAGAAGCAATGTAGTAACAAAGAAAGGATAGCACACCTCCTGCTTGATCAGAACGCTGTCTTTTGTTTTATTAAAGTAACATTTAAACAAACAAGGAAAACTACATACTAGGTGAAATTTGGAGAAACACGGCCAGCTGTTGTCACTTCCCCAACACGCACACACTCGGTGCCAGCAACACTGCACCTGGGGTACTGCATACAGGTTTTAAACCTACTGCCACTCCAGTTTAACCAAAATGTGGAGAAACTGGAGAGGATATGTTGGAGTGAAACCAAGTTGGGCAGGAATCTAGAGCTCATGTCTTGTGAAGAGAGGTTGAGGGAACTGAACTTGATTAGTCCGGCAACGAGGAAGTTAAAAGGCAATCTAGTAGCTTTCTCTACCTGAAGGGAAGTTACAACAATGATGGAGCCAAAATCTCATTCCAATGGTAGCTGATGCTAACACAAAAGGCCACCAACTGTAGCTTGGGAGGTTTAGGTTGGACATTAGGAAAATGTTTTTCACTAGGAGGGTAGTGCAGCACTGGAAAAGGTTACCCAGAGAAGATCATAAACCTCTGTCTTTGTAGATGTACACAAATTCATGATCTAGCACTGGTGCTAGTCCTGCTTTAAAAACAAAAGCTGGACTGCATGACCTCCAGAAGTCAGTCCCAACCCACATTCCTATGATTTTGTTAAGAAGTGTCTAGTCCAGTGTTAAGTATGATCACCACTGCATTCCACAATGATTATGCTAGATCTGGGGGGCAGGGTCAAACGTATTGTACCAGCTCGCTGGGGAAAAGAGAAGGACTACAGAAGAATGCTCCTTCAAACAAAGGCAGCCTTAAACTAAACAAAGGTATCTATCAGAGGTGAGCAGGACTACTTGAGTAGTTGTCAACTCAGCTGAACAGATAGTTTGACTACAAAACTAAATGTCAAGATGTAATCTGAATACTTTAACTTGGTGGCCATTGACTGTAACGCAAGAATGTGACCTTCTTTGGGTCAATATTGTCCCTACAGTCTCAACCATCCTGCTGTCATTTGAGTGGCATTTTGACATGTTGGATATTATTAAAAAATAAAACTTTCAAAATCATCAAAAGTGTGCGCCTAAGGTAAAGTACAAGACGACAGCAAGCATGATACTCTTCTCACAGGTGTTATCCTAGTTTCCAACCATCTGCAGCTCACGGAATTTCTAAGCCCAGAGCAGCTTCACTGTATTAATAATGATCGGTGGATTTCCCTCCCATGAGCTTTACCGTACTTTATAACGTACTTCTAACACACATAGTGTTCTGTGCTAGAATAACATACTAAATCAAGTAAGTTGCAATCATAATCACATTTTAATTATGATTATACCTGGTCCTGTATTCATCCAACAACTCAAAGAGCGTATGTTCAAGTAGAATTCAGGCTTACTCATGCACAGGAATTTATCATTCCAAGCCTACCTCATGCACATTGCTTTATCTTTGGGTCAGACATTATAAGAGGAGCAAATTTACCTAAACAAAACAGGAAATTTTCGTAAGTGCTACCCAGCAGAACTACCACTGAGTTATTACCTAGCAGTTCAAAGGGAAAAGCAGGATTTTAAGTTAGGACCTCAGAACAAGGAAAGGCATCTTACTCCTTTGTAAAAAACATGCAAGGCATACAGAAGGAACAGAGCCGAGAGAACTTTTGCCATCCATTGGCCCTATTTCCTTCCTTACAATACCTGTTTAAATAGACTCTTCCTGTTCTTCCATGTATTACCTCATTTCTACACACTTCTTCCATCCCAGAACGGCTAATATAACAGTTCTTCACCTTGCTTCCTTGCCTCAGCTTTGTGCTTTGCACCCATGCCAGCTCTATCAAGTTATTGGCACTACTGCCATCTCATTGGTATTCTTTGCCTACGTACGGTAACTACTGATAAGACTTTAGAAAAATCCTCAGCATCAGGGATCTGACATATCACTGGAGAATGGTATAAGGCAGCTGATACTGCACCACAGTGGGGAATGCAGCACTAACTTAAACTTAACAACTCCAAATCCCCTGACTCCAAGTAGTGAGATAGGGTCAGTGTGGTTTTGCTGTGTAGTCACCTAAGACTAGTTCAAGTGGGATATCTCAGGCTGATTTGCAGAAATCTCAAGACCTGCATCTTAGCAAGAGTGTACCAACAAGCAAACGGATCTAAACACCCCCACCCCCCTAAAACACCTCCTTTCCCCCGTTTTGAAAAAACTCCAACTTTCAGCAAATATGCACCTTCTATTTTTCCAGATTCTATTTGTGCACAAATTCATAATAATGCAATATCAAAGGATTCCTCTATACCAGACTGTGGTCAAAATTCCTGAACTTTTATACTGAAGAAGCAGGAATTCCCTTAACCATTCTCTATCTTCTGGTATAAAGCTCTACCTGCAATTCAAGATTTACTATGAAATAACCATGCATATAGAATTTCTTTTAGAGATCACATAGGAGCAGTATCAAAGCCTAAGTGTATACTGTGTTATTAAATATACATCCAAACAGAAGAAACACCTTTAAAAGGATAATAGGGACAGTATCTGTGATTTTCTATTCAGAATGTGCAGACTTTGATACCATGACAAATACAGGTTGATTAATCTTGCTCCAGATTCAAATGTATTACCAATTAACTAAATTTCTTTCAAAAAATGACAGTGACTTGCATTATTCTTTGAATAACCCTTGTTTAGTTTCCATGATGGTATACATTTTCATGAAAAGCTCGTTATAATGTAGCATAAGGCACAATTAATTCTGGAAGATTTTTTTGAGTAAATCGCTAGTACAGATGCTGAATTCCACTTTTCTACTGACTTTATTAATGTTTCATAAACCTGTATTTCCACTATAATAGCTTGTAACAGCTCCACAAAAGCATTTGGTGTCATCAGTGGTGGTAACCTAACTAGGATGTCATTATTTGTATGATGGTACTTACAGTAACATTATGAGTTTTGAAACAACAGTTGCAGCTTTGTTTTATGCTTTGAAAAGGAGCGTGTATATATAACAGATAGAATACTAAGCAATAACTATTTAATTTTTTCTGTACTTAGAAAATTACTTAAACTGTTTAGCTAACAATGTTGAGAATATGTTTGTTTAGGAAAATTTGCTTAGTCAATGGCTAAGTTATAACCTAAGTGTATGTAATCAAATTGTGAAGTGAATTAATCTGTATGGCAACAGCAAATTTTCACCAAAATTATACTTTACAGATATGGTACAATGAACTTTTACCCTAGGATTAGAATTGCTGTGCAAGCATATAATTCAGCTTCACAAACTCCAAACACCTTCACTGAGAAGTGTTTCTAGGGTATTTGCTGAGCTTATGCAAAAGTCATTTAAATTCAAAGAGAAACACTAGAAAGATGAAATGAATCCCAGGTGCTCTTACACTCCAGAAATAGATGCTTTAAGACATGAACAAAGAGAATTAGTGTTAGCAAACATACAGGAAACCTCTCTTCCCCTGGATTCCTCTTATTTAAGTGCATGTTTATATATATAGTACAATGGTATTTCTTCACTCCTCTAATTATGTGTAACATTGTATTTCAAAGTTTTAAACAAACTTCTGAAAGGCAGTTTGTTACAAAATCTGCTTCTTGAAGGATACCACTAGCTTCCAAATCCAGAGCATGCTAAAAAGCCCCAGGCATCTAAAACTTCTCTGTCTTCTGAGAGCGTATTAAAGAGTCAAAAGCACAAACTCTTCCTCTTTCTTTCTTTTTAACTGATGGGGAAAATTTTCCAAGCCACCTTGGAATGATAACTAACTGCCCAAGAATATAGGTGTCTACAATAGTCCTCACTGGATTAAGACTATTTATGACGTGAATACAGATACTCAGCTACGTAGGATGACTCTTTAAACTAGCTTCTTGAAAAAATTCTAGCACTTCATGACTATTCAGGAGAAAAAAATACATAATTAGTTGCTTAAGTAAGAGGAGAATGGGATCCCTATTACTTGTCATTGAGCTATGCTCCATGACTTGTTCTAATGGTTCTTCTCACTAGTCTTAAGTCCTTTCTTTCTCCACTGCCAACTTAAATTTTGAAATTTTTGAAATACTGGGTTTTGGTTATTACCAGACAAGAATATTGTCTCATATGGGTCACTGTGAATTCAACTGCCCTCGGACAGAAAATTCATTAGATTTCCAGATAATTTCTGTAACATCTGCTCCCTCACCTTGCATACTGGAACTACCAAAAAGAAGCCTCTCCAGGTATAAGCCCTAAAATATGTTTTCTGCACTTATAAGGACAAAGTCTTTTAAAATAGTCTTACTGTGTCTCAAGCTATCTGCTTTAAAAGGCCAATCTGTTGGAGTAATAAGCGTGCAAAATTCTACGTTCCATTAAGGAGTGTGCAAGAGATTGCTCAAAAGTTCATCATTCCAAAAACAAAACAAAAAAAAAAAAAAAAAAAAAAAAAAAAAAGAGAGAGGAAAAAAAAAAAGTTGTGCAATAACTGGAAGGAACAATATGGAACTTCACTTTCAGATTGCCTGAGGCTGAAAGGAAGGCTAAGTATTACAGATAAAACACACACTATATAAAAATAAATAAGCAGGTAAAAATGATATTAGAACAAACCACGGAAACAAAGAATGTACCAACTTATAGTAAGAAAGTACCAGAGTATTCCTAAAGTAACCAAACTGCAAATCTGTGTTTTGTCAGCCATAGATGAGTAGATGGAGGAAGATAACAGACTCTAGCTTAACATAGCAAAATTACGGGTCACTATGGGATGGATTTAAAATTGGATGGATATAAAAATAAATGAAAAATTCGTCCCAATTTACATGAAGACTTTGTAAGATTAATCACAGTGTTTCTTACAAATTTCCTCATTAGGACCTAGTTAAGAACTTGATAAACAGTTTACTGGAAAAGATAAGCTGAAATGCAAATGGCAACTTCATTAAGCATTTCTTCGTCATAAGGAGGAAAAGCACCTTAAATAGTGTCCTTTTATTTACTAAAGGGAGACTATGCAGACATAAGTCCATTTTTTTAAAATTACCTATCATTCTGAAATGCTGAAAACGATGAATGGGAAAAATCACCGTGCTTTTGTTTTCTAATAAATTTCATTTTAGGACTTCCCAGCAGACCTGTGGGAAGGGCAGGAGGTGTGCCAGTTAGCCAGTTCACCAGCACATCCACAGCTGTTAAGGGAACTCGCTAGGCCTTGGAATTACAACAGCAGTCTTCAAACTGCACTTCATGAACATGTCACTGGAAATCTGTATTAATGCTACCATGCGACCTAATAGCCATTTCTGGAGCGTTCTAACTTACTACAGCATGAGCATTTCAAAGTCAGAAAAACAGTCTTAGAAGGGCTACTCAGGAAGAAAAATCTATACTGTTTTGTAAATATATAGTATTTTCCATCCCGAGTAATACTTAAATAGTGTCTGTTGTCTATCTGCTATGTATCTTGTAGTCTCCGTTTTTAACTGTCGTGAGCTTCTTCAACAACAGTTTTCTTTTACAAAAGTGTATACTCCGAAAAAAAGCAGAGCTATAACAATCATGTCACTGGTCCTACTGTTTACCATTATCTTCAAGGTTTTAGGGTTGATTTACATTGCATTCCTCCCTATTTGACTTTAATTGTCTGCTTCAAGTTGTCAGGACATAACTATATCTTAGATTTGCATTGCATTAGGGGATCTTTTCCTTTCTCTATTGATCTTGTCTTATGGAGTAATTTAACTCAATTCTAATTTTCTTTTGCATGCGGGGTGCTCTCTATCCAAGGAAGTGAGTTATGTGTATTCAAGTGGTGCATCGTATGAATCTTGTTAAGCTTTACCGCCTTATAGCCCACACTGATGGAATATTTAATCACAGAAATGAGTTGGCAGATATGATGTACAATACGGTTAAGCCTTGCGGCATGTGTCTTCACCGGCAATTGAGAAACGGGTGAATTTGCCATTCATCAGTGCCATTCTGACAGCTTTGTATAACCTTCTGGTTTTTTACTTATTTATGGAGATTAAAGGTACTTTAAATCAACACTTTCTCTGCAAATGTATCATCTTTATTTCAGAAGTGGCCAAATTTTTCATCATTTTTTAGGAGCTAAAGTAACTTCTTGCACTGACTATGAAAGAGTTAGTACAATTTTAACATGACAGTGTTGGAAACAATAATTAAACTAAATAACTAGAACTTAGACTGTTTTAAAAAATCACATTTCTCATTTTATAATCTTCAAAAGTGCAATTGCTTCTTGTCCAAGTCAGGGGAGGGAGGGGACCCCAAAAGGAAAGATATACCGCAGTATTCTATTATGGCATTCTTTTTCTAACTACTTTAAGAGGTCTGCACAGAGTTGTTTTTTTTTTTTTCCTAAATTGATTAAAAGTAAGTTTAAATGTTTAAGAAAAAAAAATCTTTTAGTCAATACAGAAAATATGCATTTGATACGCATTAAAAAAAAACCCACACCACAAAGCTTCCTGCCTGTAGAAACAGAAAAAAAATCTGAAATACATGAAATATCTTGATATAACTTTCTGCATAGGTGTGGTGGAATGCATGTCATAATTCATAAAATTAAATTAATGCTCTTCTAATGGTAATTAAAGATTCTCATTAAGAAGGGCAAACACCTCCCTTGTGTTGGCAATAAAAATGCACTTGGGACTTTGGGAGGTTATACAAAAAAAATCAATAACCTGCCATTTTATAATTAAAAGACAAAATAAATGTTAGGGAAAAGTCCAGTAAATTAGGAAAATTACCTTCAGGAGAGATTGAAAATATTGATTTTAATTTACAAACTATGTGAACTCTTCATGCCCTACTTCATGAGACAATTATAAGTCAGATTGTTAATTCTGCATACGTATTAGAAAATTGATTACTGTACTATGGGAATATTATTATATTTGTCATTAACACAAAGTCATTTATCTAAGATGACTAATAACTCTGACTTTCTAATTTATGCAGGTTCAGGGTTGGTTCACTAACTACTCAAACGAGATCAATATTAAATTCCTGTTTTCAATGTAGGCATACATCAAGGAAGGAAATAAATTCTGCCTACACTAAATATTGCAATTCCATGAATGCCAAGTTAGCATTTTTATTATACTGTGCCACTTTTACCCTAATTAGCAGATTTTTATCTATCTTAGTGGATGGCACTAAATGTATTACAGGCAGTTTTTTAAAAATAAATATCTATTTGTAACAGTAGTCCTATTTAACAACTTTTATCTCTTAAAGTCCCTTGAACTAACAAAAGTTTTTCAGCTTCATCTAGTGGAGGCTTGAGTATCTCCACGAAGGGAGATTCCCCAGCTTCTGTGGGCAACCTCTTCCCACGGTTAAGCACCATCTGTGAAAAATGCTTTTCTAATATCTGTTCTTTACTTGCTGTAAAGAATGTATTGTATGATTACCTCTTTATTCTCAATTACCTAAGTGTGTGACAATGGATAAATATTTTTGGTTTTTAAAACATGATTAGGTATTTGTATCCAGTATACACACACCTAGACAACTGAAAAACAGACCCAAATGGAAAACTGAAAAATTCCCCCAGTTTCCCATGAAAGTCATGGAAGACTTATATATGAATTTGGAACGTAGGAAAGGAAGGCAACTTTATTACCTCTTGAGAAACATTTGGATTTACAGTGATTATTTCTGTCTTAGATATAAACTATTAGCTTTCAAAAAATGGCTTTTTTGGACTTGCTAGTGATAGTGTTTACAGGCAGGATGCAAATTCCTCTGAAATCAACTGGCTTTTGGAGTACAATCATGTTTGTTTTCAATACTGTTGCTAAAGCACATTTAGAAACTGTTGATAGCCACAAGTGACTTCCAGTAGAAAAAGATTGTATCTAATTAACTCAAAATTGTAATGGGATCAGAATTCAGTCTCAGTGAAGACTCAAGTGATAATACAGATTTAAAATATAAAAATTTTAAAACACTGAATAGCTGAATATGAAATAGAAAGAAAAACGTTCAAGAAAAAAATTATGAAGACAGATACTCTATACCTATCTGTGTTTATGTACAGGTATATACACAAAATAAATATTTATAGGTAGATTTTTTTGTTGTTGTTGCTCACTAGGCATAAATAATTCCTGGAGTAAAGTGTCTGTACTGAAATATAAAATGAAATAAAATATAAATACAATAAAGTCTCATGTAGGACTGGGATATTTCAGAACATTTCATGTTATGCTATCTACTTCCCAATAAATAGGTATTCATATCTCTTCTATATAACTTGAACATGCCCAGGTAACTTAAAATCCTGCATCACAAATCTGTAAATGACTTGCAGATAACGTGAAGCAAATAAAGAAACCAAACCTCACATCAAATGCATATTCTGTACTTTTGCACATTTTAAAGAACACTAACATAAAATATGGCATGGACAGCTATAGCGTAATCCTTACCTGCATAGAATTCTGGACTATAAACTGCACCAACAACTGGATTTAATTTCCAGCCTGCAGCAAACATAAAAACATAACGGAGTTAATATTGCAATTAGTGATAATAATGATTTTTTAAATTTTATTTTATAGGTACACAGGTATTTTAAAGGTATACAGATAAAATGGCTTCAAAAAGGTCATTTTAATGAAAGTTTTATAGGCATCTTGGATTACTGATCTTTAATATCAGACTCTGAAGTATGGAAATAAGTAATGAAACAAGGCATCTCTGGACATGTAGTACTGGAGTAAATTATCAGGTGAATTCCCTTGGCTGCAACGTACAGTTGCTGTGGATTTACTCCCTTAAATTATGGAACTAAGTCAGAACTAGTTCAGGTACCCCTATATCCTGTAGTACCAGAGTACATCAGTTCTTTTTCATTGCTTTAACTCTCTGGTTACAAGCCAGAGAGGCCAAAACAGTTCATTTGCTGGACATCAATGTCTCTGATAATCACAGAATCACAGAATCATTAAGGTTGGAAAAGACCTTTAAGATCATCAAGTCCAACCATCAACGCAACACAACCATGCCCACTAAACCATGTCCTGAAGCGCCACATCCACACGTTTTTTGAACACTTCCAGAGATGGTGACTCCACCACCTCCCTAGGCAGCCTGTGCCAATGCTTGACCTCTCTCTCTGTAAAGAAATTTTTCCTCATCTCTAGTCTAAACCTCTCCTAGGAGCAACTTGAGGCCATTTCTTCTCGTCCTATTGCTGGTTACTTGGGAGAAGAGACCAATGCCCACGTCGCCACAAACCCCTTTCAGGTAGCTGTAGAGACTGATGAGGTCTCCCCTCAGCCTCCTCTTCTCCAGACTAAACAACCCCAGTTCCCTCAGCCGCTCCTCGTAAGACTTGTGCTCCAGACCCCTCACCAGCTTTGTTGCCCTTCTCTGGACACGCTCCAGCATCTCAGCATCCTTCTTGTAGTGAGGGGCCCAACACTGAACACAGGATTCAAGGTGCGGCCTCATCAGTGCCGAGTACAGGGGCACGATCACGTCCCTACTCCTGCTGGCCACGCTATTTCTGATACAGGCCAGGACGCTGTTGGCCTTCTTGGCCACCTGGGCACACTGCTGGCTCATATTCAGCCAGCTGTCAACCAGCACCCCCAAGCCCTTTTCTGCCAGGCAGCTCTCCAGCCACTCCTCCCCAAGCCTGTAGCGTTGCATGGGGTTGTTGTGGCCAAAGTGCAGGACCCTGCACTTGGCCTTATTAAACCTCATACAGTTGACCTCGGCCCATCGATCCAGCCTGTCTAGATCCTTCTGCAGAGCCCTCCTACCCTCCAGCAGATCAACACTCCCACCCATCTTGGTGTCATCTGCAAACTTACTGACGGAGTACTCAATGCCCTCATCCAGGTCATCAATAAAGATACTGAACAAGACCATTCCCAGAACCGAGCCCTGGGGAACACTGCTTGTGACCAGCCACCATTCTATTTTTTTGTCTTTCACACACTCCAGGAACCTCCTAGACTGTTTCCTCTCTGCTGCTACCTTCCAGCAGATGTCCGGTAGATTGAAGTCCCCCACAAGAACAAGGACTAGCGACTGCGTGACTTCTGACAGCCACTTGTAGAATGCTTCATCTGCCTCTTCATCCTGGTTGGGTGGTCTGTAACAGACTCCCAGCAGGGTATCTGCCTCTTTTGCCTTCCCCCTCATCCTCACCCATAAGCACTCGACTTGGTCTTCACAATCATTGATTTCTGTAAAATCAAAACACTCCCTAACATAGAGAGCCACCCCATCACCTCTCCTTCAATGCCTATCCCTTCTGAAAAGCTTATAGCCATCTATTGCAGCACTCCAAGCATGTGTTAGTGTAGGTTTACAAGGCAATCAAATAATCTGAGCATTTTGATTCTACTCTGGGAAAAATGAAAGCGTAGACACTGTATGGAAATCTCTGTTGTGACAAGAGAGAGATTTGTGCCCTGTGGGATCCCAGTCAAATGCCAGAGACTTTTTTTTCCATTTCCATTTGTACATCAGACTGTCCGTGCTGAAACAGGACGATTACAGGCACGTACCAAAAGTGACTGTACCGCCTGGATTCACAGCCAATAAATGCTGCTAGCATATTGCTATGAAGTAAGTGGCATGTAAAAAAATGCTGCAGTCACATTCTGCAAAGCTCTTAAGTGGTACAAATGCAGCCACTGCCTTTGTCTTAAATAACCAACGTCCTCCCACAGCTGGCATAAAACCAAAGAAGCAACAGATATTCTGTATTGTGTGTTCTGGCCAAACACCAAATAATTGCTGTTGTGTCCTTACACCCGATGTGGCATTTCCAGGTAAGCCCGGAGTGCACAGGCTCGCTGCAGAAGGAGGGCCTGTGTTCAAAGCATATGTGATGCTAAAGACAGCAATGCTGAAGGAACCGAAGGGGAAGGGGTAAGAGAACAGCAGGAGAAAACACTGGCAAAATTGTTATTGTTCTCAGCTGTGGTAAAGTGCCAATTACTGTGTTTTCCTCAGCCACAGATAGATCCACTCCTGGTTAAGTCCAAACTCCACAGGACACCCCCCCAACCACACCTTTTTTTTTTTTTTTTTTTTTTAAGTGTTTAAACAATTATTTGAACTACTTGGACCGAAAACTTAGGAGCTTTCCAAAAGCACACTTGAAAGAGTGGGAAGCATTTG
Organism: Phaethon aethereus; assembly: GCF_964289735.1. NCBI lineage: Eukaryota > Metazoa > Chordata > Aves > Phaethontiformes > Phaethontidae > Phaethon > Phaethon aethereus. The sequence continues at coordinate 14,653,132 of NC_138591.1, forward strand.
TAAATGGGAATAAAGAAAAAAACTATGAGCAAAAGCATCTTGCAAACTCAAGAACTATGGTACTTGAAATAGATCCTATAACTATGCTGTTGGAAACAAAATACAGTCAAGACAGGGACAACCAGGTTTTTCAAAATCAGAAGAGCCAAGATTAGAATAATTTAAATGCAAACTGCATTGAGGCTTGTTTCTGCCTTGGCCATATCATGTAATGCAAAAGCACAATAGAAGTTCATACAACTATAATGCATTATAACACTGTAAAAGTGTAATACAAAATCTCAGTAATAACACAAAAGAAAACTATTCCTACCCTGTAAAAATACTGCTGTTTCTATCTGATGCACAGTAACTATTTACCGGTAACTAACTGTTCAGTAACAGAGGTGAGGGGTGTTTTTGAAATGCAACTCTTAGTAAGTTCAGACAGAGTGAAGAGCAGCATTGCATGCAATTGCTCTGCAGAAGTAACTGCAGTTGTTATACGTACATAGAAGACAATTACAGAAGCTGAAAAACGGCCAGCTAAGCAGGGTTAAGATTACTTTCCTCCTGAAAATATCACAGGACTTTTACCTGTCCCTTCAATTTTACATACTACAGGATTATACTCAGGAATGTCATGGTATAACAAAGACTCTTAGCCAAATTTTGTGTGATAGAAAATCAGCCAAATTTTGAGACTTTCAGTAAAACTCTAGCTTTTCATAGCTTAGGGAATATTTAATATTTCAAAGCCATTACTTCCTCAAAAAACCACTGATGAACACCATCCACAATGAAAAACTGGATGGAATTTCAGATCTGTCAGCTTTTGCTGTCGAAGAAGCCAACATACCTCTCAGCTTCTAAGTTACACAAATAGCACCACAATTTTTCTGAGAGAAAGAAAAAATCTTGGTAGATGCAGATTGCTCTTCACAGCTGAAAGCCACTCTCATCTTTCAGTTCCTTACCTCTCTCACAGTGACGGCTTTCTCATCTAACTTTTTGAAGCTTATACAGGAAATACTTCATTCATCACGAAAATAACAGTAATTAAACTTATCTTTATCTTGTCAGCTAGCAATGTGCTGGCCCATAGCTGTGTGGGTTAATCAAGTATGATAGGAGTTGATGTATCCAAGTGAGCATCTGCCAAGTAACCCTACTTCAGCAGCTGGAGGAGGAAAATTCTCTGCAGTGGATGTAATTTCGTGCATTTTTCTTACTGTCACAATATTAATCTCCTCCTCAAGTTGAAACTATAAAAAGCTCAAAACTTAACAACCAAACACGGAAACAAACAACCCTTCTGCCTGCCCCAAAACCCAACCCCATAAAATCATCAAAAGAAATACAGGTTAAGTGTGGTAAAGGGAAGGAAATAATCACACTGCAAAGTGTAACAAGCTTTGGCAGAAAGTGGGGCACAGCAATGGAGAGGATGATTTTCATTTCATAGGCCAGACTGGCACCCGTGGCCAGAGGAATGCTTTGGCAAGTAAGAAGCCTGTTTGCAAACAGAAGGGAGGAAAGCAAAGTGGAAGGGAATTTAACTGTGGTAAATAGTCACTAGCTGTGAATTTGAATCTAAGTTTAGATCAACAGAAGGCTCAAATTCAAGACACCGTGAGTATAAACTTTAAAACATACGTATCTCTTTACTAATCTCTGTCTCATGTTCCTCATTGTTTGCTGTGGTTCTCTGAATCTAAGTGCACATAATTCTCTATTCCCTACAACACTTGGATGAGCATCCCAAATTGCAATATGGGCATCAAAAGAAACTATAATCGTGAACAGGACAGGTTGGAACATCTAAAATTCTCTCTGAAATATTTTTGCCAACAAGTAGAACTCCTGACACTGAGTTTATCTGCAAAGAAAAGGCAGTTCTATCTCCAAAGCACGTGAGGTCAGCCATCAAAATCATCCTGTTGGTAACACTTGCACAAAAAAAGCTCTCCTAGCAACTAAGCATTAACTCCTCATTTCAGGAATCATCAAAAGTCACTAGAAAGCATACTTGTTTCAAACACATTTAAGACACAAAAGCAAACCACTTCTTTAAATGAAGTTGTATACATTTTAAAAAGTCTGGGGTTTGTGCTTTAAAATCTTCTGACTTTTGTGATCATATTTACAGCATGACCCCTGTTATCAACCAACAAGCAGTATTCAGGAATGAAAGACAAACCAGACAAATCCTGGTATGTCTTTTAAATTATAGTAAGTATTAGTGCCTGATGTTTTCATATAATACAACACGTGCCCCAACTACATTTTGAATGCCTGCCAATAATATGTCGGTCACCGCATACTCCTTGAAAAATAAAGCCACACATTAAAAAAGAAGTGGCTCTGAAGAGATACGCATGTGCAAACAAAAAGCTTCAGGCTACCTGCATTAGAAGCATCTTGCAAATGTTAATATGCTTGTAGAAGAACACAGAAAAACTAGCCTGCTATTTTATTTAAAAGATGAGACCTGTACTTTAGACAACAATAATCTTTAATAATCAGCTATAGCACCGGTTAATTCCTGACAAAATTATAAAGAACTAGAATCATACAATGTCAGGATGACTGAGAATAGGAGCACTGATTAAACTAAATGAAGCACCTTGCACGTCTACACTCCATTCCTTGTCGCTTGTAATGATTATGCAAGAAAAACACAATTCTCCTTGTGTGTTTGCTTTAAGGGAACTCAGACATTAACAATAGGGGCGGGGAATGTATGAACTACAAACACAGTTCACCTTGGTAGATACCCACTAAAAGGTGTGCAAAAGAACTTCCCACATGCAACACCTCGGATGTACGGATTGACAAACATAAATGCAAATTTTTATGTACTGAACAGGATGTTTCATACTTTTGGTGAGATCTAATCCAGATGGAACAGGATGGAAAATGACAGACACAAAACTCTTCAAGTGGGAAACACTTAACAGCAGATTTTCATCATTCTGGTTTTGGGTACAAATAAATGATAATGTATGACCTAAGTAATCCTGCAGTGCGGGACACAGAGGTGAATCTCCTCTAAAACCAGATTCCTAAAAATCTCTCATCTGTATTTCCAGCATTCCCTTCCTTAAGCACTGGATGTGCTGATATGTAACATGTTATTCGCTAATTAACAGGTTTGTAGCCTTAGGATACTATGAACACAAAATATTCATCATCATTTGCAACAAAACTTTTATCCTTTTATCATTACAATATAGCAGATGAAGTTCATAGTGTCATAATTTAGCTCCTTATTGCAACAAAACCTTATGTGATCCAGTCAAGCTTTGTGTCTCTTTCACTAGATTAACTGAGATGTTTTAAAGTCGGTAAAAATGAAGATTTTCCCACCTGCATCACTTGCCAAGTTCCATATTTACATAAAAAAGGAGGAAGAAAACAGTTTCTGAGAAAGCATGAGGAATTTCAGACTCTTTGTCTCCATGTCATTTTAACTAGCTCGGTTATCACATCCCAAATGAAAACCGTCACTGTATTTCTTATTTTTACTGTGGTCAGAAAAAATTATGACTCTTTCATTAAAAAAATAAATCCACTGTTTGCCCTGGGTTTTAGCAAAACCTCACTAATGAGAATTCAGATATAGAAAACGGGGAAAATTAAATTAAATTGAAAAGCAAATCATTATAACTACACAGTCTAGTAAGAATGGAAAACATAACTGCAATTAACTTCAATTGATATATTATTGTTTGACGTTGAGTTAGGAACTTGTTAGAATTTTCTGAACTAGCAAATGCAAACAACTCAAGCACACGATCAAACACTGCCAAAGGAAACATTCTTAAAATGTGTTGCGTCCAAACCCCTCAAATATCTACGGATTATTTTTCTATCATTAATGTACAACATTATGCCAACCTAGGTCAGTATTAGAATTAATTTTTTCAGATAGCTTGGAATTTAGACTTTTCCAAGGGAAAAAAAGCTGGAATCAGCACCGAATTATAGTTTGTCCTTCTAACAAATTGTGGAAGGAAGACACAGAAAATTCTCTTTAACTAGACGCGTGTCTTGATACTAAAATGTATCTCATGCCTGACAGAGACATTCTTAGTGGTCTCCCTACCTCCATCCAAGCAAAACTGAACCCTCTGATAAGTTCATTCATCGCAAAACTAACACTGCACAAAGCTAGAAGAGAACACTTTCCTATCAGGTATATTTTCCTACACAAAAACTACTGCAGCTACATACTTAAGAGTCCAGACAGGCAGAACAATGCATGCTACACCCACATGGCTGTGAATTACCTGAACTCTACACAGACAGAATTTATGCCCAGCCATATCATGTTTTAGGTCGCTGGACAAAGCCCGAGTCCAAGGAGATGCAGGAGATGCGAACTATGATACTTCATGAGTAGATGAGTTCACCCATTCATCAGAAGAGTGAGGTTTTACATGCACTGACATTACAACAAAGCACTGAGATCTCATGCACTTACCATTCGTGTAAGGGTTGACGGTCTTTTTATTTGTCATTACACGTGCTGTTGCATTATTTACCTAAGCACATAGAACACTGGATTAGAAAGGGTTACAGGGAGGGTCCACATTACTATTAAGTGCATGCATTATTACTGCTATTAGTCATGTAAAAATAAAATGCAATTTAATTTATAGAAGGCAACAGGTGCATAACAAAATCATACTATTTATAATTACATTTACTTTCATAACAATTTTAACTTACAAATCATTTCAATAAAGCAACATCATATCATTTAAACTTTAATAAAAAGACATTAAAAGCAAATTAAAAGGTACTGCATAATTTAAGACTTAAGAGCATGCTTGTATTCCATGATAACACTGATACAATAAATACTCAAAACAGAAAAAAAGATTATATGAAGGAACATGCAGTGGAGTAGAAGGGAAAGAGACAAGGTACAAGGAAACAAAGAAAATGTCAAAAAAAGGGACAAACGAATTTTAGCAGTGTGCAACATAACCCTTTAGAAGAGAAGTACCATTGGAAAAGCAACATCTAGCATTCAACACTTGGAACAAGAGCCTTTTTCATTGCAAGAATTAACAAAATCATTCAAGCTTTAAAATCACAGCTAACAAAAGGATAAAAAGAGGGTGCATTATTTAACACAATATGGAGTTAACAATCTGAGTAAGATGTGCACGAAGTCATATCCTCAATCCAATCAGTGCCTCCCAGGCTTGCTTAAAACGTACACTCAATTACAGGCGTACCAATATAGAAAAAAATGTAGCATCAAGAAAACTTAATACAACAAGTCAAAAAAATTCACGTGGTATATCAGCGCTAAATACGTGAAACGGCAGATGGACTTCTCCACTTACCATTCAGCACCATCGCCAGCATGGGTATGTATACAGTTACCATGGTTACTGAGAGTTTGGTGAGGGCCCTAAGCGCTACCGTCGAAGGGGGAAAATGAAAAGGCAAAATATGCAACATCTTACTCAAAAGACGACAGCATTTTCAATTGGTATTTTTTTTATTCTAACAAATACGACTGAGGCAGTATTGAAGGGGATCCAGTGGTACTAAAACGCATTTGTGATGTTTTTTTAATAGATACGAATGGCTCAGGCCATCCAGCCAAAGTAGCCTGATGGTTTCATTAAAAATTAAAAGTTAAAATTGGTCGGTCTCTAGTCTGGCTTTGTTTCTTTTTCATGTATGTCTTTTAGATGCTTCTTTCCCAATCTGAATTTTGTGAAAGCCACTGTGGATCCCGCATCAACCCTGCAGCAAAAAAAAAAAAAACCAAAACCAAACAAAAAACAAACAAAAAAAAAACCAAAACCAAACCAAAACAACAAAAAAGAAAACCAACCTTTTTTTTGTTTTTGTTTTGTCTGTCACGCTTTTATTTTTGTTGTTCTCAATTTTTTTTTCTTTTTTTTGTTGGCTGGTTTTTGGAATCTACTGCACCCATTGATTTACAAAACATCCAAAATAATAACTTAAAAATATTAAAGCTTTCATTTTTTTTTCAATTCTGTCATCCACCTTTCAGCAATAATGATAATAATAATAATAATTACAAAAGAAATAATAATAAAAAACCCAAGTAAGGCCAGATTCTCTCTCTTTATATATAAATATATATATATATAAACAATGGGAAGGGGAAAGGGGAGCACACAGAAGACACCAATGATGCATCTGAAACAACAAATGAGAGTGAAGCAGACATTTATAAAAAAGATGAAAAGGAAAATATTTTGAACATGCACCTCGATTTTACGGCCCTCTACCACGGTGCCGTGTAATTTCTCCCTCGCCCTGTCCGCATCAGCACTATTTTCGAAAGTTACGAAACCAAATCCCTGCATGCAGGAGGGAGAAGGGGGGAAAACAACATGCACATTATTATTTCAGTCAATGACCACTTGTTTGCTTAAGTTCTCTCTCTTTAATTTAATATTTTCTTGTCCTTGCTTCATTTCTGTAACATGCAAATTAGAAAAATTATAATTGTACTGAGATGTGCAATAAATAAGCGACAAATGTGAACAAATTTTTTCTGTCATCAGTTACATAATACCCTGAGAAATTCAAAGAATGATACCAAAAATACCCTTCTACATGTCACTACAGAGGAAAATAAATATAATGATAAGAAAATGAAATTAAAATAAATTAGTTGTCTTCACATAGAAAAAAAATGAACTAATGAGAAAAGAAAATGAACCACATTTTAATGACATGCAGATATTTCAACGAAATAAAAAAACATGTGCACAAAATTCAACACTGAATGTCAATATACTCTAAAACATTGTCTACTCAATCATGCTGTTGTGATCATAAGAAACATTGTTCCCATGCAACACTAGGGTAACTGAAACTTTTGTCAAACTATACAGCCTTTACTTATTTTTTTATAAAAGAAAAAAAGAAAACCACCAACAAAACAAAAGTACTTTCAGAACAAAGTATAAACTTTCTTGTATTAACAGATCAAATAAAATCACATGATGTGAATAGAAAAAGAAACTCTGATAAAGGAATAAAAATGCAAACGTTTTGAATAAGTTTAACTGGTTCATTTACTATTTATTTATATTACTTTCCATATATAGAACATGCAACTGGTAAAACTCCAGAATCCCGTGTTAGTGGGATGGGAGAATAGTCAATAAATACGAAATTCTGCCTATGACAAATGCTTTGCTTTATACTACTAGGCTAAACAAACACTTCCGACCCTACTAAAATTCTTTTTATTGTGCTAGTTAAATTAAACACTGTTTACAATGGTAAATATTTTTTAAGAAATCAGACATCAAAAAACATTTTAGAAACATACACCAACCCTTTGAAGTAATTCTTACATGAGCACTACACTGCCTTTGCGTGCTTTCCCAAAGTTATCCAAACAAATGAGCTTCTACATCCTTGGCGTTTCATAACAAGAAACATTTGCAAGTTACACGTTGCCACTTTTTATAAAGAATAGGCATTGCTGCTGCATATTTGAAGTTCTACTACAACCTTTTTCTTTACTGTTACTTTAGCTTGAACTATGGAGTTAAAGCTTTCCTCTGTGCTGTTCCTCAGCAATAAGCCATGCATCATGTCTCCTCATTCTCCAGTCCATTCGCTAATTTTTGTGGTCAGTATTCACACACTTACTCTCTGCAGTTCTACCTATTACGTTCATAGTGACTGACTAAGAAAAAAAAAGGAAAAAAGAAAAAAAGAAAGGAAGAGAAGATATTTATACATTTTATACAGAGAAGAGACCAAATATGAAACTAAGGCAAAACCAACACGAAGCATTGAGAAAAACAATGGATATGAGCTACAAAATTAATTAATCAACAAAAAGAGTTAAGAAACTATCAGGAACATTATGTGAGTTATTTGGGTTATTTTACCTACTCAAAGAACATATTTATTTATGCCAGTTTAAAACATAGAAAGTGACATTTATATACAGTAGCAGTTTATGTTCCATTCTAAGTAGCTTACACAGATTGCCTGTTGCTCTTTTCCCCCCCCCGCTCTTTTAAAGACATGCTGAAGCCTGAGCTCAGAAGTGCTGTATCAGCAGTTCCACTTCTAGCTGAAGAAATTCTCAGAACACCTGACTGCACACATTTTCTCCACTCTACCCTCCATAATTTTAGCATAGAGCCATGACCTCGCTTTGTCACAAGACACTGAGGATGTAACTCCCTTTCCCCCAAAGTACCAGGAGTGTTCAAGAGAAAGTAAATGCTCTTCCTCAGTGCTAATCCCTGTGTTTTAGACACCTGCATAGGCTTTTCTTATACCTAAACCCATCCTCAACTTTAAACGTTTATTTCTTCTTCAACTGCTCCCTCCCATCTTGTAAAAGCTCTGTAACAAAACCCTCATCACTTCAGACGCCATTAAGAAAACTTCACAACAGAAAACATCACTGAAACCATCAATCCAGCAAGCCTAACTCCATGCGCTAGCATAAATTCCCCCAGTTCTCTTTGTTCTGCCCTCTCCTCCCTGCTGAACAACTGCCCCTTCTCAGAATTGCAAACATTTGGTGAGAATTGTTTAGCCAAAATTTTGAATCGGTTGTCTTAGCTCACAGCACTTCCAGTTAATTTTTTTCAAACTGAAGGGAAAGATAAAAACCTAATTATATTAAAAAATTAGAAAAAGATATAAAGTGGAGCCACAAGCCAAGATAAGAGAGGAACTTCAAAGATTCTGAAAAGAATACTCATTTTAATTTTAAAATTTCTTATGTTGTATTTATCCTCATAATTAACACTATTTAAATTAAGCTCTTATTTATGCAAATCTTTAATTTTACCTAGCTGACACAGAAACTCAATCACAGAACATAGATTCATTCATCACATATTCAAATATCTACACAAACACCTTAACATTAATTTTATATGCAGCTGATTCAATAGCTACTTTAACTTAGCATACTGTGTATTTTATTAACTGGTAAAGTAAATTTCTACATTTTATTTTTTAAGTCTGTCAGATGATTTAGTAATAGCCAAGTTAGTACGTGAGAAGGTTCTGTTTTAAATTGGGAGGCGCTTTGGAGCTCTTCTTGTTTGAAGAAATCTATGTCAATACATTCTAGATATTAATACATACACACAAAAACATTTACGAAAGTGTATGTGTAGTATATAATGTATAGAGCATTAATTTACAACTGTAAAAAAAATGGTAGTTGTTGATGTTCCTGTATCTTTGCAGGCTTGCAATTGTGCCTGAGACAAAAGCCATTCGCCGCTCCTCGGAGAGCTGCAGTGTTGAAACAGCAGAGTAGTGTTAAAATATGCACAGTAATGGAAGCTATATTTCAAATTGTCCTTCCAAGATGAGCGGTAAACACAGAGAAAGGTAAGTTACGAGCAGTTTTTAATGTTACTTTGATCAACAGCTTCAAGAATTGGCAAAGGTAAGCCTCATTTAACACAGGTTCTAAGAAAGATCTACACCAAAACAATACTGAAATTCTTGCAATCCTTACAAAAAGAAGAGTTTCAAATGTCATCAGTGTTGCCATACAATTCTAGCGAAGTTATCTTAATTATTATTATGCTCCCAAATAGAAATGAGTAGTATGAAACGTGTTATTTTAGGGTTTCTTTTATGGAGAGACTCCCTTCTGCAAAATTATTGTATGCTTCATGGTGGTGCTGCACCGTTATGTTTTTTGAATCTGCAATTCCATTTTTCTTAACTCTTACGGTATGAAAATCAGCTTATTTCTGTTGTTTTTGCAATAATCGTCTTAAACATTAATTATTGGAATAAAAAGAAATAAACAAAAACAGAAACAAAAACAATTTCTAGCAATTCTTTTATGCCAAACTACTGCTAAAAACAAATTTGAATTTTGATCCTGCAAACTTTTTTACCTGTACTCAGTTTGAGACCACTTAGTAGTCCTTTCAGATTCAGTGGAATTTTATGAAAACATAGATAAGCACTGCCAGGAATGGGACTTTAATCTGCTGCGTCTTAAATCCTACAGAATGGACATGAAATATCAGATTAAAAAAAAAAGTTCCTCTTATTCCTAGTCCTGGTTTTTTAACTTTTTATTTAATTCAGAGAATCTAAGGGTACTTCTGCAAATCAAAATACTATGTAGCTATATCTGAAATAACTCTAAACAAGTTAAGAAGCAGCACACGTAAGCAATGAGATGCATCACAGAACTGCTTTAAGTATCTTCAGCAGCTTCCTCAGAGCAGGCTTGGATGCACCAACACAGCGCTGGATAGTTTAGAAGCACTGAATAAGAATAGGACTTCGAGTCTCTAACACAAAGTCTGTAACTGAGGTAGTGACATTATAAGCCTACCTAGAAAAACCTCTTCCTTGTGAAATCCTTTCTAGGAGTTTGTTTTTAGCAAAATGCACTGGAATGTTTTTACTACTGCAAGATCACTATAAAAAAAAAAACACTTAGTTCAGAAGTACCTCCTCACCCCACCCCCCAAATATTTAAAAAAGCCTTATACTTATGTAGTCTGATGCAGACGTGGTGGTGAAGTGTCCTACTTATGTAAGATTTCATGGCCAAACAAATGTGTAAACCACCACCACCATGACATGTGTACTCAGTTCCACTCCATCTTCAACAGAACCAATCAAAGGCGCTAAGTATGGGGGGACCTGAAATTTATAATACTGTTCAAGAGAAGCAGGTTCTGGACAATCAACATCTTTTACAAACATGACTGAACAAGCTCTAATTTAATGATAATAAATTTCAGCCAGAGCAGGAGATTCTAAGCCACCAAATTCCACACATTTTTGTTGTTTACTGAAAAAACAGTAAATGTTCCCACTGGGTTTGGGCTAGCAGGCAAGGGTGCTAATTAATGAATGTCAGAATTTTTTTTTTAATATAAACCAGGATATTTCAGCTATTCTATTTTAATAAAAAAAGGTGAGGGCTTTAAATTTAGAACATAAATACAAAAGTGCTAATGCAAAAATTAACAGAATAAAAATATATGATTTAAGAGAGATTTAGGATACATCTGATTCTTAAAAAATGACAGATTACAATATGTCTATAACAGGAAAAGAATTCCATCGGTAATAATAAATCATATATAAAGTTACAGGAATACTGAAGCGTCGGTGTATAAACATTCTAGTGTGACTGACATGGGAGGAAAAGGAAAAAGATAATCATGCATATGACATACACATAAATCCTTATAATGCAGCTGATATCATAGGTGAAGCATACTGGGCTACAGTTTTGCAGGAGCTAATGATGCTAATGCAGCCATAGCCATTCTATCTTGCTTTATTTCTTAAATATTGAACAAATTGAAGTATGCATTTAAGGCAAAGTAATTTTCAGAAAAAATTAAATGTTTGTAATACAGTAAGAACTCTTTTAAATACATGTTAAAATAGATTGTTTTCAAAGGGTTGGTGTACTGAAGACTTAACTAAAGAGGAAAACATCTGCACTTAGATAACCTAGAACAATCACATATTCTCTCAGCTAATTACTAAAGAGGATAGTTATTAGGTATCATTATCATCTCTCATTTCAATAGGGGGAAAAAATACCTGTACTAATACAAACCTGCTTACAAATATCTGTAAGTATGGACTCATCTTGTAAAATAAACAAGATAATTACCACCGAAGAATAAAAACAGCAGAAATCACCATTCCCGTAAAACAAATGACAGTTTGGAGTAGCTAAAATTACCCCCTTTAAAAGATATAAAATTAGCCCAATGATTTTCATGCTGCTTAGGAAACTGAATGACAGCTCAGAGGATGTTTTCACTAACATGGAATTTCAGACATTATTTTTTATGGAAGTGCAGTTGTTTCCTTTTACTCATATAAATATTTTAAACAAATTAAAAATCTCCATGGGTGAATTAAACTGCTTACCTTTGAGCCTCGCTCATTAAAAATAATTTCAACATCTAAGATTTTACCAAATTGCTGCAAAAAAATAGAAAAGTTACATGAAAATAAGATAACTTCAACACTTCTATCATATACGGTACAAACGTTTGTTTCAGAAAATGGTGCACCACATAAAAAAGTTAAAGGACATAAAACCAAAGATAGTCAAGCACCAAAAAGACACACTGAAGAGAAGCCAGATCAATGTAACAACTATATCATACGTATCATTACCCTTGTCACTATCATTCCACATATGCATTTATGAACTTACAGTTCAGTGAAACCACCTGACAAAGAGGAAATCATCATTAAACTGTGATCACAGTGAAGCGAGAGCCCCAAATTTCTCTTTTTTATTTTTTCTTTGCACATAGCAGGTTACTTCCTTGTGATCCATCCAGTCCAGCTGCCATCACTGTTTTTTTCATATGTAATATGCTACTGATTAATTTGCTTGGAGTATAACAAGACAAGATTAACAGCTTATGTGAACACTGTTGCCCTCCGGTCATCTTTCCCTCTGAAGAACCTTTTTTTCAGGAGATTTTTTGCAGCTTCTTTCCAGGAACAGGTAAAGGAGTTTGGTTACTTCTGCTTTACAGGAGTAAGGTGAAACCAGCTGGGAATTTTGTCACTGGCCTCAAGGAGTGAGGATTTCCCTCCACCCTTGCTGAAAAGGGATAACCATTACTCCCTAAGCAATTCTTGTCTCACTAGAGTATAGTTTGGAAAACTAGAATGGATACTTACTTGTTGGGGATTTTTTCAGTTTTATTATAATATTAAAGGTAACTGTTATTACTATTACCTTACAATAGCATTCACGATCATCTAGGTATTGTTCACACACACAAAACTTGACCACAGTTGCTATCCCAAAGAAAAAGTCTCTATTAGACTTGCCTTAGTAAGCGAATAAATGTTCGACTCAGGCAGTGTTTTGTTAGAACATTTTCTGAAATGACATGTTTTGTGATGTGACACTGTAATGTATCAGTGGGCCATTTCTATTATTTCGTATGTCATTAACGTGCAGTATGCATCAGTGTTAACACTGATAAGTGACACAATATATTAAACAACAAGACAGAAATTACAGGCAGGCAAATGAAGTGTAATCTAACAAGAGTCTACAGAACTGCATAAATGAGCCTATACGTCAGTATTTTAATATGTAATAAACAATTACAGGCCAGAAAGGACAGTATTCCTTCTCTAGCTTACTCAAGTGTTTCAACTTGGTTATGAAAATCAACCACCATTTGTTATCCCTTACTTTAAGTTCTCTCATTCACCGTCTAATTAATATTTTAACTGCAACTTTAGCCTATAAGCAGAGATTGACTTAATGTTTAAACAATCCTCCTCTGCTGTATTTATGCCCACATAAAAAGATCATCTGCAATGTGTATAAGATGGTCATGATGCAGCATTACCATATTTTGTATCAGATATTTCAACTCACACTGCAGAAATGTCATTTTTCTATCAACTCAGAAGCTAGAAGTTTACTGTTACCAAGTCATTCTAAAGCTGGAAAACTCTAGGCGTTCTCCAGTGTTACTCTTTTGAGATCTAAGACTTAGAAATATTGAAAAAGAGATGTAGTTTTTATTCACTTATAAATTACTACAATCCCTCAAAAAAAAAGATCATTTCATTTAATGTACTTTCAATTAAAATAAATCTATTTTAAGTGGTTTGTTTAATTTAAATAAATTTGCTTATTTTCTCTGGAGGGTTAATTATTATGCCTTCTGCTATTTTGCTCATGTGCTGTAAACTGCATTTAGGGGATGTTACTCGTAGCAAGTCACACATGGAAAAACAGTCACTCTTTCCCAGTCCTATACCAGGATTCTTTTTCTGGTGACTGTTTCCTTCACGTCATACAAAAAATACTGAAAATACTGAAAAGACATTAGAACTTAAAAATCTGAACTGAACACGAAAGATGGAGAGAAGTATGGTGCCATGAAGTGCTTGATTCTGCACTCTATAACAAACTGTAATGCAGAAGAGAATTAAGTTTTAGTGAGTCAGAAATAAGGAAGCAAGAGAAACACAACTTGAGTACTAACTTGGAAAAGGAAAAGCTGTGTTCTAATAGCTGATCAAGTACTATTTCTAGATTTTATTTAGTGGCATTTCAAAATAAACCTATGAGTTCTTGGAGCTGGGAGAAGAAACCAGTTTTACCCTCTCATGGTTATGAGCCTAGAATTGACAGCATGTGTAAGATGCGCAAAAACCAGCCAATGTACATGAAGGCAGCTAATTGCCTGGGCAAAAGAAAAAACTGAGAGGCTTATAGAAAAATACTGGCAAAGACTTTAGAAGCTTACAGACCTACAATACCTGTGTGGATGGGGGAGGATTCTGACTCCTGGACTTCCTGCTTAAATTCAGCCCATGTCTTACTTCTATGGGTCCCTTGCTCATGGGGTCAAGTGTTGACTATTTTATATCATGCTCTCCAAAATCAATAAATACAGGCATATAAATCCAGATGTGTACAGCAGGAATACATATGCTTTCAGTATTTTAAGCTAATGTAGGTAGCTTTTTTTGAATGTAACACAAAACAGCACAATACATAGAATACACACATCTGTATGTGTTCTACTCACACAGTAGAATTTCTTTTCCCAATTGTGACTGGCAAATCAGATGTTTGGTTATAAACAAATGAAACGAGAATCTTTACTGAAAATGGTTAAACAGCCTGACCCAGAGATACTGCTCTCATGGTTGCCTATAATGTAAAATACCTACTGCAAGGCAAATATAAAAAAAGCATAAAGTATGAGTACTTACACCAAACATTTGTCTAAGATCTGGATCCCGGAATCTGAATGGTATATTTGAGACGTGAAGCCGTTTTGGCTGTGATTTGTTTTCTGTGTTTTCAGAAGATTGTGTCTGTTGCTGGCCATCGGTCTGTGCTGCATCATCTGTCTGCTAAAAGGGTAAAGCAAAACAAAGTAAAGCACACTGTTAAGTATTTCTGCCAAAATTAATAGAAAGTGGTGGCCTTAAATTATCAAAAAAAAAATTACTAAAAAAAGGAGTTAAATCTGCTCAAAGGTACTGAAGAATACCAGAAGTTGAAATCCATGAAAGTCAAATCTGTTTTTCTACCTGTCTCAACAGTACACACTTCCAGTGATATTTTTAATATGTATTTGTAATAAACTGGAGAGTAGAAAGATTATTATTTGTTGATTTTCTTAGCTATTTTAAAATAATGAATAAATATGTCTCCCTGTATTATAAGACTGTTGAAACCCCTTTAATCTCATCAGTGTTTGTCAATGGAAGAAACTGAATCTCCATGTCCAAATAACAGCCTACTTGCTGAAGCAAGTTATACACTTACAAATAAGATTAGTAATTTCATTCAGAGGCCACTGGGACTTCTAGACAGGAGGTAGGTAACACATCACATCCTAGTTGCCCTTTCATAAGCAGTGCTAATGGGCACTAGAGGGTCATTTTGTCTAGATAAATAGCCCCCATTATGGAAAAAGCCTTGAGTTGTGAAAGGGAGCAGAAGTACAAGCAGTGGTGAAGGTTGCCTGACATAAAAGTGAGACCCGGAAACAAAGTTTTACAGATTTTCTTTCTTGTCAAAATAAAATGATATCATGCTGGTACTTACAGGGACACTGTTCCCCACTTTTAAAATGCTGTTTTATAATTGAAGGACATTGCTGTGTATTACAGTTTAACAAACAAACGCAATTATAAACCCCTACAGAGATTAGGAAAAAACATAACGCCCTTCATCAAGTAAAACTAACCAATGCTGGTCTATCAGTATATGATAGAAATTTCTGGGCTGTGTTCTTTAATGATATCATACAGTGCCTAATCAGTCACTGTGTGTACAGCACACATTCACTAGAAAAAGATTTTGCATACGTATGTAAAAACAGCATAGTTACTTTCTTTTGCACTGGTAGAGGGGATTTGGAAAAGAGGAGAGAAAATAGTTGAATTAAACTACAAGGATCATCTTACAAGTGTTACTCTATTTTCTCTGTCCTCCTTCGTCTTTCTGAGCATATTCATCTTCCAAATATTCATTTTGCTCTTGTGTTCTAACGTTACAGTTCAACTTGACTTTCTGACTTTTTTCATTTGAAAAAAAATCTTCCATTTCCTGCTAGTATCAAACTTCTTTTAAGAGACAACAGTTTTAAGCAAAATAAAAAATGGTTAAATAAAATAAACCTTACCACACAGTTTTAGTACCAATAAGCCTGCTAAGGAGGAAGCAAAAGAACACAAACAGAATACATAATTTACATCGGCAATAACTACATATAAATTTAATGCCAGCAACTTAAATGCAATATCATTTTCCCCGGTAAATGCAAATGTTCTGAAATTCTAAGTACAAACATCCACAATTACCTGTTTGCCCATACTTTGGTGCTAAGAACACTTTACAAATAAAGGTCCTTATCATTTCTGCAGAAGCATCAGTTCATCAGCAGTGTGTTTCGTGGGATATGATGATAACTTCTACATAAATACAAACTTTTGTGTTCCCTAAAGGATTTTCAAGTGATCCAAACAAGGAACTGGGAACAGTTCAAGTGTCAACCTAAAACTGAGTCAGTGCCACCACTTTTCTTCATCTGCTGCACTCTGAACTCACACACAGGGTCCCAAGAACTAAACAGTGTATCTTTACAAATTTCTAGTGATTTAAATACTAGACATGGTATATAGCTGTTAAGAGAAAAAAACATGTTCCATGCTAATCAAAAATTCAAAATTTAGATTTTAGACAACTGTTCCATCCATGAACACCACAGAGATTACTTTCCAGCTTCAGGCCTTAAAAGGGGAGAAATATGAAGGAAATCTGGTATATGAGAGCAGCTGGGGGACGAGGGACTGGAAACCCTTGAAATACATCACTCCGGAAGAATTTAAGGTCAAGCAGATTAATCTGAAGAGAATTAAAGAATTCTGAAGGTGCTGTTCAGTTTCAGGAACACAGGGTGCCCCAGGACGAAACTGTACAATCAGCATATCGTAACAATGCAAATTGGAAAAAGTAATTTCCGTTCATTGTATTAATATAAATAATGAGACACAAGGACTAGGAGGGTTGAACCGTGCACTATTAGCATACCAAAACATTGGGAGCAACTTCCCTACCAAGCTGAACAGATATATTGCCAACAAAAAGCCAGTGAGGTTTCTGAAGATGATGCTGAAATGAAGGAGCTACAAATTATGGTTGAAGTGGGTAAATCCAGGCACTGCTATTTTCTGGGTATTTCTTTTTGATTTTACCACTTTTGTTCACAGAAGCCTGAAATCTACTGTTTCAGCGAAAAATGTCTCAGAGTTTGGGCAGTGAGGACTGAAAACCAGAAACCAGAAGTCACAATCATCAAAGAATCACACCTGTAAACGCCCTTGAAGAAGTCTGTGGCAGAATTAACACACCTAAACCACTTAAAACGTACTGGAAGGCTCGACAGCGTAAGAGTGCCTTTACAAAGTGAATTACCATCCAGGAATCCACGGATGAGCCCAGCAGATCTGGAGAAGGAGAACTGCAAATTGACACACATACAAAAATTTCTAAGGGAGGCGGCGTGGCGGCCTAAGGCAGACTCGTGCGGACGTGTTATCTCAAACGCCACTCGTGGAACACGCGTGTTCACCCACCTCCTGCTTCTGAGAGCGCTTCCCGCCGCCGACACGACGCCCCGATGCCGGTCGCGAGCGATAGGCGGGGACAGAGGCGCGTGCTACCCAGAGCACCTTGCGATCGTCGCATGGGCACTGAGGAACGTGTGAGACGTGCCGTTTCCCCGGGCAACCCGAGTAAAAAAGGCGGGTCTGAAAGCTATAAAAGACCGTGCGCAGGGCGTGGGGGGTGGAACCCTTCCTCACCGAGAGAAGGCGGCGCTGCGCCCTGTGAGACGTCGCTCGGCTCCACGGTGGTGACTATCCTTTGCTTAAAGCCTGTCTTCTTCCTTTCTACTGCTCTCTCGCTCCTTTCTTCGCCGATGAAGCTTGGAGCCTTCCCAACCGACCTATAACCTCGTTTGTGTTTTGCTCTCGACCGGGGTGATCGCGTCGAACTCTAAGGGTCCGGGCTCTTCGGATCCTTGCACACAGTAACGGGAGAGAGGATGGGCTGTGTTTCCCAAAATCCCAGAGAGGAAAGTTTCAAAGCCATGTGGACTCAAAAGAGCTAGGATACAATTTACCTTAAACATAAATAATACATTCAAGAGAATGTTTTTATTGCTAGAGGATCTAAAGACCAGTGTTTGATACTTCTTTAAAAATTAATTGAACTTGGTATATGGCATTAGCCTTGCTCCATCCTTGCAGTCTAGTATGCAATCAGTACAAGTCCTGATCTGTTTGGGGTTTGGTCTCTTTAAATACCCTCTCCTGACTCGAACGAGCAAATTAGTATAAAAAAATAAGTAAATACACCCTAAGCCTTATCATTAAACAAATTACATAGAAAGGAGTATAGTCTGTGTTTTAACATGACCTAATTTTTTGAATATGAAGCTGTATCTGAGTTACCTTCACGTATCAAAAAGTTATTAACTTTGTGAAGAGATCACAATTCATAAACCAACTACTCGACACACTTTACCATTGTCACTATCTGCTGTCTGGTGGTCCTTGCTTTTCCTTGTGTGTGTATTGGGTATTTTCCTGTAGAAGATGTCAATGTAAATTCATGTATAACTTCCAATCCGTTATAATCTTGTTTATGGCACTGCTCTCTAACCAGTGATTTTCCATGCTGTATTTGTGCAGCTTGTTGCTGTGTAAACACCTTGCATTTGATGTTTTTTAATAGCATCTTATTTTTCCAAATGATACTTAGAGTTTATCAAGATTATTTTGAATTCTAATGCTCTCCTGCAATGTACTTGCTGTCCTTCCCAGCTTGGTATTGTTGCATATTTAATTAATGAAAGTACTGAAAAATACTGAGTCACCACAAATCCCTGCAGAACTCCTTTTAAGAAATCTTCCAATTTTGATAGTGAGCTATGGAAACACAGTTTCTAGTTTTACACCCAGCCTATTGTAGTTGCATGTTTACCACATTTCCCAGCTTGCTTAAAAGCATGTCTTGTATCAGAGCGTCAAAGCCTTATGAATAGTGAAGTAAAACGTTCAAGGCTTTTCCTTTGTCCACAAGGCCACTCTAGAAGTAAAAGACACTATCTTTTTGACAAATCCTTGCCAGTGGCTATTCTTCTTGTACTTTCAGGTGTTAAAAATGCAGTGTGCATTTACCTGTTTTTCTAGGACTGAAAGTCTGACAGCCTATATAACCAACACTTCTCTCTCCTTCCTTTTTAAAAACTGGTATTATGTCTACTCTACTCCTCCAGTACTTCTAGTCATTCTCCACAAGGTAACAGAGACAGACACTAATGGCTCCAAAATGTTATTAGTTTAATCTTTAAGTACCTTGGAACAGAGCTAATTAGAAACAGTTAACTGAAAAAAAAAAACCCACCACACCTAAACTGAATATTCTTTAATTGGTTTCCTCCCTCTTGGAGACTGACCACTTTTTCTGACAGCTGGGAAATTATTATAATAATGACCCAGCTGAAGCTGACTTCTAGAGTGAGGAATCATGCAAAGAAGAAAGGTTCTCTAACCCATCTTTCAGAGATTGAATTCCATATTCACTCTCAAAGATTCCCTCTAGCCTGGCATTAACTATCAGTTTCTCCATCCTGGCTTGAATCCCCTCTAAAAGAACCTCTCTCCTGGTTGTCTTTTGTACATTCAGTCACAGGACTTGTCACCAGGTCATTCCAATAGCCATCTCAATTGACAGTCTGGCTGCAGGAAGCATCAAATTGCCTGAAATCCCTATTATTCATGACTTTAGCAATGTTGCCTACTAAACTTCTTATCCACTGAATCTTACAAAGCTGGATGTCTATGGTAATTTTCAGAATGAAGAGGTCCTTTTTTCATCTAATAGTTATTCAGAGGCCTTCAAGGACCTTGGATAAGGCACCCCCTTAAATTACAAGGGAACTGTCCTTCATAATCAAGATTTAAAACTTTATTTTCAACAGCATATAGTTTTTGCAGGTATGAATTTTCAACACAATTTTGAAATTTTTTATGGCACTTTATGGCCTTCTATTGTGACGTAACAGCACCGAGTACAATGTGGTCACAATGTACACAGCAGGTGGGGACACAGTTGGTACAAAGTTTAATACAGGGCAGCAGTAAATACCCCAAAACAGACTGCTTCCACTTGCAAAGCCGGAGGTATGAGGAATTTCTATGAGACTGTAAAGTTGCTAAACATTTCTAGAACCCTACATGATGCTTCATAACTGGTAAAGCTATCTAAAAAAAAAAAAAACCCAAACAAAAAACAAAAACCCACAGCATGTGACAGTTCAGATAATTTTAAAAGAAGCTGTTTTTCTAAACAGGTAGATCAAGAAGTAAAGCTACAAATGCACTGGGAGCTGAAAGCACTGGTAATACAGATCCTTAGTGCTATAAGAAATCAATGGTAAATGCACGTTCTCAGCACCCTCAAAAATTACCACAGATTAGCTTTTTTCCTATGCATGTCAGTCAGCACTGTATCAGGTTAGTTTGTAGCTCTGAGGTTATTTGTCATCTTCACCGAAAGGTCATTTCCACTGATTTGGTGCATGACTTTTTTTTTTTCCTGTTTCCACTGAGGACATATTTCTAATTTAAAAAACCTAATAAACAGTTACATATTTTAGCAGATTATTGATGAGTATTGCCTTGAGGGAAGCACAGGATGAAAACTTTTGGCGTCCTGTTGACTGTAAGATGACAGACACTGCTACAAAGTCTTATTTATGTAAAAACCAGTTGCTATGGATATTTATTAATACACAATTGCACAAAATTGCAAGTTTCTAGCAGCATTTTATAAATGTTAAGTTGCTGAAACTTGAATCCTTTACAACTGTTGATTGCATTTTCAGGTACTTCATACAGAATTGAGATGCTCAATTTTCCATAATAATTTCTTAATCAATAAATAAAAGCTAAGCAAGTTTAATCTTTGTGAAATTTAATTTAGGTATGGACAACCTTCAGCGAAAATTGTATGAGGCAGGCCTGCACCTCTATGCAGAAATATGTCTTCATATGTCAATTTTAATTCATCATTTCAGAGAATATATATTCCTCTCTATCTTAAGACCCTGTGTCATGCTACTATGATTCATTGATAGTTCTCTTTATAGTTCACTTTTCTCTTGACTTTTGTCCAGTCTTATTCAATACATATCTCTAATAAAAATGTTTTATGTCATCATCTCATAAATATTGAAGAGAAACACAAAAAATGAGGAACTATATCTAACCCCTTAGAGAAACAAGCATCATGAAACTGACTTCTTGAGCTAGCCAATTTAAATGTTCATAATAGTGCCTAAGTATAGAATCATATTAATATTTATACTGAAATTATCAGATCAGCTACCAGAAGTGTGTGGAGGTATAAATGATAATAACAAAGATTTTAAGAAAAGTAGTACTAAAATCACATGCCCTTGTATACGATGTTTCATTACAGCATCTGAAGTAACTCTCTGCGAGTTCAAAATATACTCGGTAAAATTGACACAGAAAAGAAACTCCTTCAATAGTCTGCATTCAGAAAACATTGTTACTGAAGCTAATGCAAGTCACAGCTGATACAGAACTTTTCTTGGAGTCTCAGTTGTCTTCAGTATTTATCCATATTTTACAGGAATTTGATCTTACTGATGTGCTCTTCTCTTTCTCTCTTTCAGTACACTACCACCTAGGGCTGTCATACTCCTTGCCGGCCAAATCACACATACTGCTTTTGGTTCCCATACCACCACATATTTGCAAGTCAAAAATATTAAAGAATCTTAATATATGATAGTCTTAAAACTTACAATGAAAGTTATAAATACAGAACTAGAAGACCAAATTCTCACTTACACAGAAATAAATTGAGATGAACTCCGTTTACTCCAGCGAGCTACTGAAGGCTTAGGTGTTGGAAAAAATTAAAATTGAGACCATTCTTACGGGTAAGCAAACCCAAATCAAAGAGGGTGTTTCAGAAAGTTACTTTATATTTCATAGAAGATACTGTCAGTATAAATATATGGCATACTTTTTAACAGAATCCATCATCAGGACAGTTGAAATAAAATCCAATTTTTTGTAAAGAAATTCTTTATCTTTACCAAATTATTATTTTTTCATCTCCTTAATTCAGTTCCAGAAACAGAAATCTATTCTTAAAAGACTTCACACTGAAGTCAAGTTCTTAAAATCAAACACTATTTATTTTGGCCAGCCTAATTTTTCCACAACTGTCACTCTTACCAATTCTTCCATTTTCACTGAGAGGAGGTTAAATGCAATGAAAAATGAGGAGTTCCAGTTATGCTGCAAGTTTTTGTAAGTTCAGGGGTTGAAAAAAGTTCCTTCCAACAGCTGGCAGCATGCATGCATGAGTCTTAATAAAATTTTTTTGGCACTCATTATGCAAATGCAGGTAGCAGCCTGCGCTGTACTCCTGAAGCACCTGTCGAGCGTATCTAGTCACTTAAGAGCTGCAGCTCCTTTTGGGGCAAGTGAACCACGAAGAGTCTTAGATCATTCCATCTCCCAACCAAAGAACACATGTTCTTCAGCCAGTGTGCTGTCTCTGGATTGACCTGCACTACAAATTTCTGATATCAGAAGAAACTACGATAACTTACTGCAAAAGTAGTATTTAACTGAAAAGAACCATTTTCTTAAACATGTCAGCAAACAAACTTTTCAGTTTCACTCTCTAGCTTTTTCCCCAAGAATTTAAAAAAATCTATAGAAGTGAAGAAAACTGCTAAACATGATAGTCTTTTTGGATAAAATAAAATTTCCTATTTGGAGAAAATACTATGTCCCCCCACCTTTTTTTAAGACCTCCTAATTCAAATTTGCAATATATTTCACCCAGAAATACATTTGAGGGGGGACGACAGACCACTATGCTTTAAAACCTTCATCCAGTTCTAATACAATCCCATTTCCCAGGTTACTCCTGACTGGACACGAGTGTCATCTCACAGTCTTAGCACTTGTGGCAACAGCACTTCATGCAATAAAACTGAATGTTCAGTGTACCTGCAGTCAGAGGGGGTCTTGTGCACAGCATTGGGGCAGAAAAAACAGTTCCATTCTCCTTTCCAGCAAATACAAATTTTCTGAGTCCCTTTTCATCTGTTACACTTAGGCTCTTTTTCATTGACTAATGGCTTTCATTTTCTACAGAACAATGGTTGTATAGACAAAACCTTTCACCCTCAAACCCTGTTTTAAATGTAATGAAATGCTGTCACAGAGTAGCTGTTTGCATGCCACTACAAAAAGAATGCTGTCCTCAATCTCGGCTTTTAAAGAGTAAATGGAATATAAACAGTAGGAACGCCTAAAATTGGACTAAACTATTACCTCTTCCTGGACAAACTGAAAATATGTTGTATTAGAAGAGCTTGAAAAAGCTTTACCAAGTCTTCATCACTCTTACATAATCTGTAAACAACTACAAATTGGCTGCGTATTTTTTAAACCCACACCAAGTCTAAAGGAAGAACAGCGTAATTCTGGTAGGAATAACCTGTAATATATCTACAGGAAGAAAAGAAAGAAAAGAAAAGCAACAGGTTATTTTTTAAAATATACTCAATGGCAAACTTGGAAACTCAGTGTGGCACTCATGTATATATACTTACATAAAGGTAAAAGTCTTTAGAGTTTTAAATTTTAAAAAAGCACTCATTAAATAATAAAAAAAAAAAGCTCAAAACAGAGCCTGTTTTTTCCTGCTGCACCAATCAAGTTATTTCTCAGAAAGAGCTTGTAAATGTCTTCTAGGCATTATTTGATTAAGTTGACAGTATTATGTGAGCAATGGTGGAGTACCCACTGTGCTGTACTTTTGACCAAATTGATTTGTGTAATGAACACTTGCGCTGTCTCTTCTCTAGCCTGAATAGGGCTCTTGATTTAACCAGTGGTGCTGGAAGCCAAGTGAATTTACAGCCCCCACAGTCATTCTCTCTCAATCTGGAGAGAATAGTAGCAGCAGTACACGAGCAAGCGTAATTCAATACATTGTGCTATAAGCACAGAAAATAATATCAGAGAGCTCTGCAATATACCTGTTTGATTTGATTTGTAAACCTGATAAAAAAGCAATCGAGAAAAGTTCAGCAGAAAAAAATATATATGCGTCCTGAGCAAAAATGTAACCATACTGAATGTGTACGAAGAACTCAAAAAATGATGCATAGTAAATCAACTTCATACTTTCCTTAGAAAATATTGCACATTTTCCATTTAAAAAGGGTCTAGATTCTGAAAAGTTACCTTTCAGTTAAAAAGTGAGCAAAGAGAATAATTTAGAACTGAGTTTGGGACTTTCTGAAAATACTGTTTCTCAAATACACTCTGAACAGTGTACTGACAAATGTGATGGGCTTGTATCTTTCCTGTTTTCTTAAGTAGATTGACTGATTAATTATCATATTGGCTTTTATAAATTCATATTCTGAGAAGTCCCAGCCCTGCAATGTGCTTCCCAGAAGCATAACAACATAGAGGAAAAGGACTTATCTACACAGATACATCTGTTTGTACTTAAATGTTTACACAAAGGTGTACACGTAAAAAAATTCTATCACACTGCTTTTTTGCAACTGTGATAAACATTACCAGAAGTATCAGCGACTTTCCTTGTCAATTGCATTTATGTTATTCTTTCCTCACGAGTAAAGATCAATAGTAAAGTCTCATTGCTTTCAGGATATTACAAGGTTGTTTTTTCAAATTAGTTCTAAAAATAAAAATATTTTAAGTATCTCACACTGCGAAGCATGCAGTTCATGCCACATCAGATTATCCCCTTAAGAATCCATGTCTGAAGACAATGTGCACTGCTCTTTGTGCTGATACAGTGCAAAGTGCACATAGATGTTGGACTTGCCATTATGCACAAAGAAATGTAACAGTATAATCATGACTGCATTTGATAACAGTGCTTTCCGGTGTAACTGTGAATATTTCGTACTCTAGGAATGCTTGGTTTCAGAGATACTGAGGCTTAAATGTTGCAGGGGAAACCCTGACCTCCTTGTTTTCAGTGGCAAAATTCCCCTTTATTTCAACTGGGTCTGAACTTCACACCAATATTAAATCCATTTGACAACATAATTTCACCGTTTCCATTAATTTCACTCAATTTCCCAGATTACAAAAGATGTATTGTTCCTCCTCTCATGTTCTTAATAAAAATATTTTACTATCCAAAGCACCAAATGAAAACAAAGCAAAGCAATTACTTTGTCACCAATACCCTGTGACAGTTCTGAAAAGAACAGTCAACTCCCTGGTTTGCGTGGCTGTCTTCTCCCGTCTCTAAAGCACTGAGCTATCACACTGGCCACTGGCCAGTCCATTAGTGCGTAAGACCAGTCCTCCCATTTCACTACTGGCAAAAGTACGCTAGATATTCACTTGTGCCTGTTACTAACAATATACATCTTTCGAAGTTGAGATGAAATGTGAGCCACACACACTTAGCTTGTGAGCTGTATGGTGGTTTAGTGACCCAAGTGATCAAGCTAGACAGACTAGCAAGCCTGATTGTTTTGCACGGGCAGAATGGATTTATTCATAGCATTGTGCTTTGCAAGAAAGCGATTACTTCATGTAGAATGGCATTTAGAAATACAGGCAAGAAAAAGTGGCCGCTATTCTGTATGAGCTAGTCCAAAATTCGAACAATCTAATGGAAGTATTTGCCTTAAATAAGTTTTGTATCAGCCAAGGAAGTTCACCTTTGTTTTCTCTCAGACACAGGGGACCAGAATAGCCCCTACACAATTCAGGTTCCACATGTCTCGTACTACATTCAATATAAGTGCATGTGGTCTGAGCAGTAATGGAGTCTGACAACAAAGCTTTATTGAGACAATAAGAAAGATGCTTAAGGACACACCGATACAGCAACTCACCCAATCACCAAGAGCAAACACCGGATCATAAGCGATGCCATGGCTCCAGTTGGCTGCCAGGGACACATCTGGCAGCAACAGCCAATCGTGCAAATGCCTTTTGAAGGTGGGCAAGAGTCATGCCACCCCTCAACTCCACCAGCAGCAGTGTGATTTGAGAGAATTGTACCTCGCATGAATAACGCAGGCGGCATCCTGCCTCCACTGCAGATGTCGGTCAGAGGCAGGGGGGTGGCAGTCTGTCCACACTGCCAGTATTGGTCAAGGGGCAGAGTGTCAGGAGGCAGGGTGTCAGTGCACCTGTTTTTAAGTGAGAAGAGGCAACCACCTCCCCTCTGGAATATTTTAAGTTAGATGTCCTTGATCAGTCAGATGAATACAATTTACTACCAGGAGGACAATGTAAGGTGTTTGATTCTGACTGGGATATTTGTTTTAGATACACTGCAACACACAAGCATACCTCAATAGAATCCCTTAATCCAATTTACAGGGAAATGAAAAAGAACCTGAATAATTTTGTGCTTTGGTTCAGCAGTTTCTATGTTTCCTGCCATTGAACATGCTTTGGGGCTTCAGCCTACTGGGTGTTGTTCCAGGTTGAGGACTTTAAAGCAGTACTGATTATTTCTTTTGTTTCTAGATGGATGCATTCTGGATGCTGATACCACAGGCTACAAGTACTGCTATTATTGTGATAGCTTATGCATAGAAAGCTAGCAGCCTAAATAAGAGATCATTAATTTTGAGGACAGATAGGAGCAAGAAGATAGGTTTCTTAAGCTTCTAGTACTGCAGGGCAACGAAAGAGTTATTAATTACTTGGCTACCTTAATTATTTCCCCAATCTATCTTCCTTTAACAATATGGAATATAGCCTTTATATAGTGCTTTACGTCATCGTTGCTGGCTCATCATTTTTCTTCTAAAATAGTCAGCAGGATATCAGGTAATAGCGTATCAATCATGCCTGGAGTGGAATCACCAGAAACCGTGAATGTTTTGGATTCTGAATGTGTTGTCTCAAAACCTGGGCAAAATTTGCTGGGTAAGGAGCGGGAATGATTTTTAAAAGAATAGTCATGATAGGTTTTAATAGAGTTTTGAATAACTAAGCAGTTGCTAAGTTCAGCTAAGGACATCCAATTGACATTAGCATATCAATAACTTGAAAAGGGAGAAGGAATTATAGTAGGTTGTCTTAATGCATTATTTACTGTTTGCATCGATTCAATAACTATTTCTGACTGCCTACTGATCCCATCCATGAATATCACAACAACAATTAACAAAACCGTTCTCTAATCAGCTGCATCCTGCCTCCATTAGCCAAGAAGGAAATGCATACACTCTATGCACATTTTTAGAAGATCATTCTACATCTAGAAAAAATAAATTATTGTGGTATTTCCACAGGATAATTTAAAAATAAGTCCCCTGGGTTTATCCTTAAAAAAAATGTAAGCAGACACACTAGGAAACATTTTATTGGAGGACAAGAGCATTAATTTAATCCAAATGAAATATCTTAAGCAGTGATACACAAACACACAAAAAATCAATTAATGTTGTTATTCCTCTTTCACTATTAGTCAGAAAACTATTATTATGTAATTCTTGTTGCTCTTTCAAAGGACTTCCAATAGCAGCAGTGAAGTGTTTAAAAATAACTTACTTTGAATACTTGAAAGACTCACGTAAAATCGACAGGCAACAAATGAAAACATAACAAAAAAGTACCATGAAAATAAATATAGAAGTCTTGATTAGAGTTGATTAAAGGCTTTTTATCATTTGAATGGGAGCTTTAGCTTCACACTGTACAAGCTTGTTGGATAAATCCATCAAAGTATTACAACAACAAAAAGCTATCAGTATCCTCACCACTAAAAAATTACTTGCTCATGTCACTTTTGCCCACAAATTACTGTTAACACATTTACATCCCAAATTCATCTCTGTTATTTCTCTCATGATGGAGCTTGCTTCCTCTTATGTGCCTAAAGAAACATAATGCTAAGGGTGCGGTTTCACGATATACTAAAGTCTCAAGGACACACCTGACAAAAAGTCCTGCCTTTCGTGCCATGTTGGCACTCAGGTTCCTTCCACCCTGCCTTGTGTTTACTCCAGTGCTTCTGGAGACACCTATTGGTTCAGACCCATTAATCCAGCCAGGAACTTAGACTTCATAAAATGAGTTTGTGAGCTGATCCAATTCACAACTGAAGAAAGGGACATAAATATGTAGATGATGTTGGGTAAGAGAAAGGTGGAGGACAGGCCTATTCCTTTCTATGGCAGCACAGCCTTAGGTCACCTTCAGCCAGTTTAGAAACTGCCGCTTACCCCGTCCACAAAGATGTACTTCAGGGACTATGGAGTTATAAAGATAAATTATGTAAAACAGGAGTTGAAATGCTTCCTCTGAAAGTATTAATGGGGAATGGATATTATGTGTTCTAAATATCCCAAAATACAGATCTGCCATCTAAAAATGTGTACCAATAAGTAACAAAGTCTAAGTGAAGAGGCGTAAAATACATGAAGAAATACAGAAATGTTTTGTAAAGCTTACAGGTAAATATGCCTGATAGTTATGAAAGTTCTAAACCACCTTCTTCTAAGTTACATTTTGAAAAGCAATCACATACTGGCAATAAATCAGGACAACGCTGTTGAGACCAAGATTTTCTGACTGATGCAAAGCTTGTGGCAATAACTTGGTTACTGGAAATCCAGTCATCCTCCCTAAATAAGTTCTCCTATACAGTTCATTTATACATTACCTTAATATACAGAGAAATTATTCACAAAACAACATAGCTCAATACACAGGAAGTCAACTGTACTTTTACCTGTGATCATTCATTCATGCACAAGCATCACTGTTCTAAAATAGACTGGGATTCTTTTCTTAAATGTTCAAATTATCTTAAAAATTCTTGCAAGTATTATCCCTCATAAAGATGCAATAAAGTTTATTAAATTTTTGTTCTGGCAAGAGGCTCTATCTGGACAAAAGTATTTTTTAAAGTCTGTGACTACCCTGTACAATGCTGTGATATTTAATGGTATTTGTGCAAATGAAAAATCATTAATGAAATACTATGCTACACAGCTTCAAAGGACATTACCGTCTTTAAAAGAAAGGGAAGAAATGTCTTTTGATGGAATATTTGCAGGTTTGGCTATGAAGGGTGGTTTAGAAAGCAATGTTTACCCTCAGCTGGAATCAATGTACGCTAGTTTCTGGAATCCCGCGCCCGCCCCCCACCCCGAGCTAGACTTATGTCATGCATGTAAAGTCCCTTCTTGTAAGAGTTGTGTTGACACAACCAACTGCTGAGTGAACTTGTGAAAGCAGAGTTTCATGCTGAGAGAGAATGGTTGATTGCTACAGTGCAAGCCCATGGAAAGAAAGAAAACGTGACAGCATGATAAAAGGTTTTTCATTATTTGACCCCTCACCTACTCCTGAACTCCTGCTGTGACTTTCCATTTGCTCACTTGCATGTCTTAGCCCAAGGACTCAATTCCTGAACCCTCTGAAACACAGAAGAATTTGAGGGTTCTCCATGTCACAAAAAGACACTTTCTAAATCACATTGCCGTTTTTATACTGAGGTATACACCAGCTGAACAAACAGTAGTTCAGCTCCTATGCAGGATAGTAATTTTTGAAACTTCATTTACTGCCATTCCATGAAAAAAAAGGCTGGATTTATTTTTCTTATTAGTTATGTTTGGTACTTCCGTATCTTAGCGTGTTGCAACCAAATGCAAGCAGCATTTCAAAAGAGAGACAATGTTTTGAATGGAAAAGCATGTCTGTGCCTGCTGTGTTCTGAAGCTACCCTTTCCATAAGAGCACTACATGCACTATCATGGTCCATGGAATGTGCCTGCAGTTTTCCGTCAGCCCAACAAAAGCCAGAGGAGTCCACATCATGGAACATTATGCTTTACGTAAACCAGAAGCAGACCTCGTCATCTTTCTATTGAAGCTCGTCTAACACCTTTCCTTCATTCATTTGGAAGACAATTTAAAGTTTTAGAAAAATACCCCTTCTTCCTTCCCTTCTCCCACTTAAAAAAAAAAAAAAAAATCTAAAAGACTTCTGGACGGGCCAATGAATTTGTAAAGTGTTTAAATCACCAAGTCACGTCTAGCTGTGAATGCTGATCTTACGGTGAATTCTGCTTGATCATATGAATGTTACAGAGCTTCACCAATGCAGCTTTTACTGCAGAATTGGGCGACTTCGATTCCTGATACTCAAGTTTAAGGAAACATCTATTAAAAAAGTGGAAACAGCACCCAGATCCCCTTGAAATCAGGTTTTCCGTTCCTGGAAAGGAGAATTTCTCAAGAAAGAGGGCAAAGAAAACATTCTCTAATATCAACCCTTGAATCAGGACGGTTGGCACTGAGAGTTTAAAGCTACTGCCTATCTTTTCCTATTTCTCACGAGCTTGACAACAGACTTCTTCCCTTGTTTATCCTCAAGCACAGCAACCAGAAATTCCTCAGTCAAGATATACCTATTTTCAACTAACAGCTGTACAAAGATGCCATTAGCCATAATAGTCTCAAACAGTTTTATGATCTGTAGTTCACTTCAGGAACCAGTACAGGATGCTACAGCCACGTGGGAATGTGATCTTTCTGAAATATGCCAGGATTACATCTTAAAATATTCTGTACATCCTTTTCTAGGTACAGGTGTGGTGGTTATTCAGTTAATTCCTATTTGGTTTTATGCTACATATATGTATGCATTTGTAAAGACATAGCTTTTCATTCCTTCCTCCATCATATATGTGTCCTGGTTTTGCTGGGATAGAATCATAAAATGAGTTTTCTGTTCAGGAAAGCTGCATTTCTAAGATGACTGCCGTACCCATTACTGTGAGAGCAAAGTTGACAAGACACTTTGTTTTAGTTCACGGCCAGCCATGCTGCGCGGGTGACCATAGTGATCAAGGCCTCCAGCAGTCTTGAGATAGCCAGGTGCTAAAAGCTGGGAGGAAGGAAAGCCAAGACAGCTGACCCAGGCTGACCAACAGAAGTATTCCATACCATAAACATCACGCTCGCTATAAATTAGGGAGTCTGCTGAGAATCTCTCTCTCCCTCAGTGCCTGTCGTCCCTGGAGGGTCTCGCCTGCCGCTCTGCTCCCGAGGCCAGCTCTCCCTGCGCTGGAGCTGTGCTGCTCACAGCGTTCGCCAGCTGGTGTTCACTGCTGGGAGCGCGCAGCTCGTGACCACTATCCGGGCTGAGTGTAACTCTGTGTACTTTATATTTCTTCAGTATTGATACTAGTTTTACTGTTTCATTAAATCTGTTTCCACTTCAACCCATTTGAACCCACGAGGTTTCTTTTTCCCCAATTTGCCTTTCTCATCTGAGAAGGGGCTTTCAGGGCATAGAGCAAGTGCTTGCATTTGGTCCGGAGGTGGGCTAAGTCGAGAGTATATGCTAACCACATGTTATTTCATAAAAGCACTGAACTGTCTTGGAACACATAGCTTCCACAACACTCTTCACCTACATCTGTTAGGGGGTATAGCATGCACTGCATTTTAAAAATTTATTTATAGAAAAAAAATCAAATCTGGATGTCCCTTTTTGCTCTTCTGTGATGCTTAGTGCTTCAGGAAAATCCTCACAATACCAAAAAGTGGTCAAATTTTGTACAGCTTGTTAATCTTCGCAATAATCTTGCAGGAATATTACAGATGTACTAAGTGGGCCGAGATACTTTCTGAGGTATACAAAATATCCTATACACACTGAGAACCATGTTTTCGATGACTCCGTGCGACAGAACAAAGTCTTAGACACAGAAGAATGCAACCCTTCATGCCTTTGCTTGAAATTGCAGTCATAGAATAAACATTATGTAAACACACTGCTGGTAAATGACAATGATATGTCATCTTTTCCCATCACTGTTCTACAACGTCTAGCATCCGATGGCCATAAGCCAAATAAACAAGACACTCTTCAGAAAGGAAGAATTAATATGCTACAAGAAGGCACTCCAGCATGATCATTTTCCTTGTTGTGCATTGATTTACATAGTTACGCTATTTTCCCTTTAAATCTCACTTGTATATCAAAGATTCCATATTCCTCTCTTGCACATTCTCTTTACATGTATATAGTATACAGTATAATAGTATAACCATGCAAATAAAAAAAAAAATCTTCATGTATTTCCTTTTTGTGCAATCATGATTACTGCATCATTGTTATTTCTTAGGATTTTTATTTCTTTCGGCATAACAGTGTCCTTTCCACCATTTATCTTGAACCTGCATAACATTAACTGAAGTCTCTCTAGGCACACTTTGTTTCACATATTAGTAACTGTAAGCTGTAGTGCTCACCAGACTCCTTGAACTACAACTAAAGTCTGCTTTATTACTTCCTGAAAGGAAACAGGAACATAACTTAAGAAAAACTAACAAAAGAATACTATTGCCAGATGTCCATCACACAGTCAGCTTATCAGCCTCCACCCTCTGTGGGAATAATCCCAGTATCTGGTATCCCAAAACCAGTCTTTGATGAAACTTAAGGAATTATTTTTTCCATTTTTTTCATTGTACTTCAAACCTGTACTGCAAAAGAAAGCCCCAACAATCCTTAGAAGTCAACCATCTATGCAGGTTAGTGGACTGAAACTGGACAAAGGAAAAAACAAAATCTTTTTTAGTTATTTTTTTGAAACCTGCTTCTAAATCTAAGCTTGTATCCCCAACTTGTATAAAATCTCTGCTAAACAGATCTTTAGTTTCTTCAGCAATTTAGGGACATGCAAGTACATTTAGCTTCAATGCTGTTATAGAAAACAATTGGTAATCTCAAATATACTCAAAAAGAGTATATTTCATGGTTCTTTTTTGTTCTTTTCTAGGTATGGAACTTTCATTCTATTTTATACTCTTACTGCATTTACTGTTTTTTAAGGAAAGAAAGGTTTGATCATTCAGTTTGACAACCAGGCCTACACTGTATAGACCATACTTCAAGAATGTGAGAAAATCACCGGAGTTTTTTAATCTATGACAGACTATTCAGGATGAGCTAAGAATCTTCATTTTGTGAGTAGAACTTAGACACTAATATGAGAGGAAGTTATGGTAATAATTAACAGCTATTGAGAGTAAAACTCATTTAGAAATGTAATAAACTGAGAATACTTAAACTGACTTCATCCAGAGAAAGATAAAAGAATAGCGTGAATTGCATTTACATTTAGTATCATCTGCTTTTGTAACACCTCCCCTTTCCTCTACTTCTAAGGGAAATACTGTCAAAAATCCACTTTGTTGGACTTCTGGAAATGGATTTACAACTAAAATTGTAAATTGTAACCTTTACTGTCTTGCTCATTTTCATCTCAGTAAAGAATTCATCTGCTCCAGAACACTGTGCATCTCTTGACCACTCAACAGCTAGAGAAAAAGTATCCCACGCATTTTTAATTATTATTTACGAAACAAAAGAAAGAAAAGCAGGTCAAAAAAATGAGATTCACAAATGCTAGGTATTATTTGAAATTCCTTCAGCTATTTGCATAACCATCCAGTAGGTTTTAAATGACTGCAGTTATGAGATTATACAAATTCATGAAGAATATATATTTATTAACACGTATACTCGGGACTCTTACTCTTCCTCGATTAGAATGTCACATGAACATTTCTGCTGAGACAAAATGAATTGTGAGTTAGAGATGAGCAGTTCTGTCTCACCTGACTTACTCATGTGAAGAGCCTGTAATAGACATTGTGGGGTGCATGCATTAAATTAGAAACCACGCCATTGATTTTTTTCAAATTCCCTTTAAGTAAAAAGGAAGAGAAGAAAAGGTTAATTAAGTTCCCCCATGCAAGTCTATTAAAAATATCCACGATTAGTGTAGCGTGAGGATATGTAATTCAAAAAGAAAAAAAAAAAAAGGAAGAGGCACTATTGAAATATACAGCTAGTCAATCAGAATGACTGAACAGCTGTGGCTGCTTTAACGTAATACAGACACTGAGAATATTATAGCAAAAAAAAAAAACAAACCCCTAACCAAAAAAAAAAAAGAACTAAGTTTCTGCCCAGAAGTATGATACAGAAAGCCTCATAGCCAAATATAACCAAGTATGAGTTGGTAATATAGAATACTTTTTTGTGTTATCATCAAAATCCTGTATTTTGTAATACAAAGTGGCATTTGACAATATGAGTCATATGTCCATAACTTGATATACTGGCCTATTGGGGTTTTGTTATAGGGATTTCAAGTTTGACCAATTCTCCCAAAATAAAATAAACCATCTCAAAATTTGCTAAGAAATACATTCTTTTCAGAGACGTTATGGAGGCTTTTACAAGATATGTGTTTCACTTTCTGTTCTCTCACAGGTATTCTGTGCTAATTCTGTCAGAGCAGAAACTGCTCACAGTGTTCTTTGAAAATTTAAATATGGTCTTAAACTGAAAATAATAACCTACAGAGATTTACTGAAGATATATTTGCACAATCCAAACACTATCAATGTTTAAATTGTATCTTAATAAAAACACAATGTGTTGATTTTCAACAGCTAAAAAGAATAATAAAAAAACCCCAAATGCCAGGCTTCTGCATTAGGAGATGGAAGTAGCTGTATAAAATATTTTCCTATTTAAAAAACATTTTTCTTGTTTAATTCCTCAAAACTGTTCAGTATCCTCCAGATACATGTGTACTTCATTGCGAGAATAAATTGAAAGTAAAATACTTCTTTTGTTACCAGAGAGCAAAAAAGGCTGACAGCAAGTATCAACAAGTCTGCAAATAAAAGTTTTCCATATTTGATTCCAGATTTTATTAACTGCTTCAATTTAGCCTGGCCAAGACATGGCACTTCACTGAGAAGAGTGGAACTGACTCAAAAGATTAATTACAGTAAAATTATCCTAATCTGTCATGAGCTCTGATATAGGAGTAAGAGGAAGTAATTTGCTTCAGTAAAAAGCAATGATCACTAAAGCATGAAAATTAACACTTCACAGAGGTAGATATTAAATGAGAAATATTAGCTGCATCAGCATATTGGAGACAACTATAAACTGCAGAAGACTTTTTCGGCTGAGAAATACTACAGTTTATTATGATAAAGTCAATTTTATCATTCAGTAAATGCTCACTTTGTGAATTTAGCACTGTATTTCATTCACCTCAAAGGTAAATTGCATTACAGCTTTACAGAATTCATACCACTGCTGTTTCCTTTATGCATTATTGCTTACTTTATCTTATGGAAACTTATTAATACACAGAAGGCAAAAAATCACTGAGCATTACCTTATTTTATTACTTTGGGTATACAGACAACACCTATGACATTTGCTCTTTCAGAAAAGAGGGTTTTTATCATTTTCAGTCAGTGGGCACTTACGAGCAGATGAGAGGTTTGGGTTTGGTTTTTTTGTGGTTTTTTCACAAAGAAATAAATATAAAAAGATAAGTACAACTATGCAGTGAAGATACTCGGGCTTTATGTTCTTGTATAACAGAATAAATTCAACCCAAAGATTTTATAACCACAAGTATTCATACTGAAAGGTACTAATGCATCATTATGATCTAGCAGGTTGCTCGCTGTGTTTTACAGCCTTTCACACTACATTAACCTTTTGTACCTCAAGTATTTATGACCTCATAAGTAAGTATTTATCAAACTGAAAGCTCATATGCAGCACTGTGTTTTAGCTATCATTGTTTAGGAACATTTATACTTTCTTTTTGCCTGAATTTAGAATCACTTTGGTATAGAGTCCATATTTTTAACAAAAACATCAAGGCAAAGTAAAACTATTTTTCCACTATCCATGAAAATGGCTAGACACAGAATTGCTAAATGCCTCAAATATGGTCTCATGCCAATGTGAAGAAAACCTTCTCATGCAGATTTTAGTCTAAAATAAAATAAGAATTTTTTAGAAACAGCAAATATATTTGTTATGCTTTCTGCAATATTCAACAGCGTCTCATAGCAAAACAATACACAGAAGTACTTCTGCTACAAAGAATCATTGCAATTCTCAAGTCATAGATTCTCCAACTACGTATCACGCTCTATAGTAAAAAAAAAAAACCCTCCACAAAATACAGCAATTCAGGCAGTATGTATGCTGTGTTAAATGGCCTCATGCCATATGCATAGCCACATTTGAGAAAAAACCTGCAGTTGATTAATGTATTGTACAAATATTGCACAATTACAGTGTTGCTTGCAAATATTTTTCCTGGCAAATCAGTATAAATGCAAGGTATTGAAACCTACCATGAGGAAGGCAAAATCGTAAACTTACAAACATTCTCATAAAATTTATGGGTAACAGCCAGCATTGCATAAACGGAGCGTATCTCCAAGAGAAACGATGACTGTCTAAACCTGTAATTTCTTTGCTCTCGGTGGTGTGTGGCAGGGTAAGGAATTATCCTCCTATCCACAAGCACCTGAGTGATGGCAAAAAGACAAAAAAAAACAAAAGAAAGAAAAATTGAGAGAAGAGGAAGACCATAGGGGAAAATGCCACAGGAAGGGAAAAAGGGCATCTGCTGCTCTGGTACCATCTTGTGCACATTTATGCAGGGACAATGGTTGAAAGAACGAGAACTCAGTCCCAGCCTCTG
Organism: Phaethon aethereus; assembly: GCF_964289735.1. Classification (NCBI taxonomy): domain Eukaryota; kingdom Metazoa; phylum Chordata; class Aves; order Phaethontiformes; family Phaethontidae; genus Phaethon; species Phaethon aethereus. The sequence continues at coordinate 14,689,818 of NC_138591.1, forward strand.
AGGGATTCCTGCTTGCTGGTAATCATACTGAGATACAGACTATAATTGGCCTTGCCTGCTGTATTTATTGCAGAAAAAAACCCCAACAAACAAACGTAAATAACTTTGTTACAGATGGAATAGATTGAGTTGCTGAGGTGCTTTGCTCTCTATAGTGCCCACCTCTAAGAAGATGCTGGCAGTCGACCCACTCCCGGTCACACTCCTTGTCCATATTGTGATCTCCTGCCACCCGTCTTGCAGCTTTCCCAGGACTTTGAAGTGTAGATTTTAAACTCAACAACCCAGTAAGTCAAAGGACAGTTTTCAGTCTCCATCTCTCTTGACAGCTACAGGTCTCTGTATTTGTAAAGCTAAATACCACAACAGAACGCCTTCATATTTAGCATGCTACAGGGAGTTTTACACCCTTGTCAACATGGCCTTTGCTGTGATCCTGGCAGCAGCCATGTTCCTCACATCATTTCATGCCCCATCTTTGACTTCTCAGTCCCATTCCTCTGTGGAAGAGAGCTGGAAACTATGCCAAAGCAAAGGGGTAGCTGCATCTTGCTAGATGCTACCACACACAATGACTCTACCCTCATCACGTATCACAAGGCGGGGTGCAGGTGGACGAAGAGGTGTTAGCTTCACATGGTCTGCATATGGTATGTCTGAAAGTTAAACCAAGCCACAGAGTTTTGCCTTTTTTTAAAACACCATACACATTTCCTAAGTAACAGAATATCTTACCAACCTTTTTTCTCATTCATACACCTGAAACACAGCATTCACAAAATTCAAGCTCAGACTGTGCTCTATTCAACACTCAATGCTCCAAAAGCACAATTGTGAACATCAGTTCAAAACGAAATTCAGCAATAGCGTTCTGTTGTTATGGGAGAAAGACTATCTCTCAGTCTAGACACTGGGGCTCAGGACAGCCAGCTGCTACAATCTCTTCTGTCACAGATTTGCCTCTGGCAGGTTATTTAAACTACTTGTACCCTAGCTCTTCCTCTGCAAAAGTGGAAAAAACAGTAATTGTAATTCAACAAAATCTCACAAAACGGTCACAAGGATGAAATCAATCTTTTCATGAGAAAGAAATAGTCATGCTAGACTAAACTGGTAGCATCACGTTCAGAAATATTTCAGTCTTATAATCCACTCCCAAACCTAAATACGTTTATCATTTGAGGTCACAAGCTTGTAAGCTCTCTATCTCAACTGGTTTTGTGCTGCTCCGTAAGAGTGGTAGGAAATGCAATTCAGCTTCCCTCATATAAGGAATCCTCACCTGGTAAAATGTCAGAAATTTTAGACAAAACAAAGAAGGGTCGCCTTGCATTCAGAATCAGATTAGAGCAGCCCTCTAATGCACCAATAGATTGCCTTGTGGCCTGACAAGCTGCTAGTAATAGAAACCCCTTGGTCCCTCAGCTGCACCAAAGCAGACAACACATTCCGGTCCTAAGGCAGTAACACAGCATGTCATACATCCTCCTGCAGTCACTGTGACATCTCTATGAGGAAAAAAACCACAGTAAGATTTTATAACATTGGTTACATCTCTGTGACAAGGTAATTCATCAGCACCAACAAGCTTGTACAGTGCAACACTGAATCCCTATGTTATATTCCTGCAGCATTAACATCAGCCTCATATATTTTATGTATCTCCCACTCAGCCTTTACTATACAGGAGAGTGGACAGTGAATTCACGACTATAGAGAGAAGACTGAAGCAAACAAAGCTCACAGCCCTCAAGGCTTTTTCTTTTAGTGATAAAATTAGTCTAAATATGCACTAGGATATTATTTTCACAAACTTTATCAGAAGAAAGTCAAGGTACAAAGGTATTTTAGCAAATGTAAGAGCAACAAATTTATCACTAGTCAAATTTACCAAAGAGCCCACCTGTAAATAATGTAAGTAACATTTGGCATGAAATATCTACTCATACTGAAAACTGCTGAGCCAATACCGCATTTGATTGCTGCATTGGATCAGCAGGGAAGGTGTTACAAAACGTCCCCAAAGGATTAGTACTTTCAATTAAATCTCAGGGATTTCCTAGTTCATTCCTATTTCTTCCCCTGAAAAGTATGATCAAGAACAATTTCTTGTAGTAAATGCACGGTTTGTTGCAGGGGCAGCAAACTTTGACAAACACACCACCAGCCAGCCTTGCTCCCCTCTTTTCAGTCCCAGCAGCCAGAACGTACGCCTGAGGGCACTCAGCTTTCCAGAAGAGAATGGGGTATACTTGTACTGCTCGTGAAACTGCACATTGTAAAACAGGTTCAGGTCTAGGCTAAACTCAAATGATTACTCTGATACCTGTGGAACGACTATGCTATACGTGCAGTAAACTTCCTGTGAATGTCTTAAGTAATAATGAGTAACTCTATGCTGAACCAAAAGGTTTCCTTTTACTTGTAATAAAGACAAAATACGGTTCTTCATGGAAGAAAATAGACAGACAGATAGGTGAAAATACAAAACTTGAATATTCAGGAATATGAGCCTTCCTTCCTTCCCACTGTAGACAAAAGGCTTAAAAGCACAGGACACAGTAAGTTCAATCAAAATAAAAAAATACCAGGTTCCTAAATTATGCTAGCTAGCAGGTCTAAATGATCAGTATTTGAAATATGTCAAATCAGCATGTCAAATCAATAATTCCATTAATTAGAAAGCTACTCAAATGGGCCAATACAGTCTGAGTGTTTAGGTTAAGGAAATTGGAGATATTGAGACTAGATTCAGTCTGCTACCTGAAAAGGTTACCTCTAGAGATATTAAACAGCTGATGATAGTTGAAAGAAATTTTATACAGCGGGTGGCCAGGGCATAGGTGACTAGTAGGGCCGCCACATTTCTCAGTCAGAAATGTGACATACAAAATGACTTATTTTTACTATAGAGAAGACTTGCTACACAAGTAGCATAGTTGAGATTAACAACGTCATCTATATCATCTAGCACAGAGTGAGTATATGCTACATTTCCAGGCATGTAATGGTCTATCTGGGGATCTTAACTTTGAAAAGCCCCAGACAAATATCCCAAGTCCTCAAATCGCATCTGGGTAAAAGTTCCATGCAGAAAAATTAGATGCATTGGGCTGAGGCAGACACATGGGATATAGTACATTTGCTGTCCTGAAAATATGTATTCGAAAAACAAACAAATGAACGAATTCCAAATAAAAAACCACACCTGTGTTGAAAACAGAAGTATCTCTTGCTGTAACAATAATAATAAAAAGAGAACAACAACAGCTCTTTCCACTAGAAAGCACAGAACAGAATCAGTGATTCAGACCCTAGTACCTTTGATTGAACACGTTTTGTCTATAAAACACATTAGAATCTTTGGAAAGTTGACTTCGCTGTACACGCAAAAAGAGAAGTAACATGGGAAATGGCTGCAAGTTTCTTTCAAGAGAGAACAGAGAGATAAAAGGAATGGATCTGCAACACTCCCAGCTCAGTGGGGGAAAAAAGAAAAGAGGAAGCCTAACTCAAAAATGAGAGGAAGAAAGTTCTAAAATTGGAAATGCTTCTGGAGATGGGAAGAAGCCAATAGCAACACTTTAGGTGGGTGTGAAACTGCTTTTATGACATGCATGAGCCATTTCACAAGTAGCCAGGATTGGATAACTTCAAGCACACCAGCAGGTACTGACACTGCAGTGCAAGCCTGATGTTTCAAATAACGCGTACCACCCAAATAAAATGTCACCCATCAGCTCGTATTAAGGGCAAAATCTTATAACACAAGTGTATTCAAACACAGCTATCCAGCAGCTCTGCAGACACTCAGGAACCCACTATGCAGGTACCTATTCCTGAATCTAGTAACCTGTAAGCAGTTCAGTTTGATTATGATAAACACCAGTACACAACCGTTTCAGTTGTAAGTGCTTGCAAGACTTATCTCTCATCTTAAAACTGTATTTTGTCCCTACAGTTCTGTGTGCCATGCTGCAATCTACCAGGATATAGCATCACCCACTCATGAGTATCAAACAACGTCCGTCAATACATTAGAAATAATTCAATTTCTACCTTACAAACATGTTTACTCCTCCAACTTAACTTTTTGATTTTGTAAATCTGAAAGAAATTTTTAAAACCCAGGAATTTAAGCAAGCTTCCTAAAAAACCCACTAATCGTAATGTATTGTAAGCTCATCACTTTAAGCGACCACTATAAAAGAAACAATTTTCAATCTGCTTAAAATCTACCTTTTTATCGGATTTTTATTTCTTTTATATCCTTTACTTTTTAACACTATCTAATATTTTTTCACAAACACTGACAAAACTAGAATACATTCTGCACTAAAAAGAGAAAAAAGTGACATTCGTATGTAAGCAACAAAGCTCCAGTACTTCTCCCGCTCCAGGTCAGGACAGCTTTCCACCTGTCCCTGCCAGTTTTTCTCGAAAGAAAAAAAGGAAGAGCTTATGTATGAGAACAAGGAAATACAAATATTCAAAGGTGAAACTTGGCATCTGTTTCATTAAATTTGGTAACCTCGTACTTGAAAACTATTTAAGAAAGGAAATGAAGGGGAGGGAATATGTCCCTGAGAAACCATATTTCTCAGCACAAGTATTTCCATACCCCTAAAACCAAAGAATAAGGACTCTGAGCAAATAGGCAAGAGACTAGCTACTAGCTTTGCAAGTAAATGCACAAGTTAAAAGGAAATTTCTCTGGCCTAAACTATTAATTTTTCCTCAATGTAAGTGAAAAACCACATGATTTCTTTTTTAATATCATTGCATGTTAAGAGTAATAATTTCAAATATTTTAAGTAAGTTGACATTTTTTAACTGTATTTTTGGCAATAAATCTCTTTACAAAAAATGTTATCTTACTGCTGCCCTTATTTAATAGGAACATATTACAAAATACATCACATGTCATTATGAAAAGCAAAATTAGGTGTCCCAGCATGATTATAACTTTAAAATAATAAATTGACATCGTTTCCATTAAGTTTTGTGGTCGCCTTTTATCTCTCACATTATGTGCTTATAACCCACAAGACCTTTTACTAAGTGAAGCTAGCACTACAGAAGCTTCGTCTGCAAACACTAATTAGCAGTCAGACTTCGATCTTTCCGGATAGCTGGGTGATCATGCCTGCAGTATGTTGCAGTGTTGGTACACATATTGTTTTCAAATCAAATATTTAGATACTATTCTGGAACAGCTGGAACTTATGTGAATCCTTATTAAATTAAATAGTTGACATCTTTTGATGCAGTTTTTATAACAGCAACAAAAAACCACAGGCATAGAAACAGACTTGCCGACTGTAATCACGCTTTCCTCTTCTCTTTTGACTGAATCAGAAGGCATTCTGCTGGCTTTTTTTTTTCTTTTACAAATCAGAGAATAAAAGAAAAGTATTTTAATTGCAATCCAAAGCAAAAAAGCACTGCAAGAGAAACCCTCCGTTCTTACTTTTCAAGGTATAAGGAAGCTGGGAAGCAGTGCCAGTCTTATTACAGAATCTGCAATCAGTCAATATATAAAGATTGAGATGTCCTCAATGGCAAACAATCTTTGAAATCCTCTGTTCCATTGATAGAGAATTTCATGTTCTTTGTCTGCCGCACCTGGAGGTGTTATTAGACCTCGTGGCAGAGGCTGATAAGAAGCTGCCACACGGGCACTCTTTAATCGCCTCCTCCTCACAGCATTTTCACAGAACTGATTGCTGCGGCTGGGAAGGACCTGAAGAGTCCTGACACATCCTCCTGCCGTTCGGAGATGGGTTTTAAACGAGCATCTCAGAATTTGTATACTGAGGTAAGATTCTGACTGTAGTTCAGAGGCAGTTCCCAGAAAGGGAAGAGATCAATAGTAGTGGCAACGGTTTCAGTGGGTGAGATTTAAAGAGGTCTCCACTGGAAAAGCAAATGCAGAAAGCCCCTTTAAGCAAGAGTAGTGGGTAGCCTGAGGGGTCTCTCTTAGAAAGCCCTTGAGAGGCTTTTCTAAATCAAAAAAGGCAGCACCATATGCTGATACTGCAACACAACAGCGTGGGATACCATCTGAAAAAGCATCTAGAACCAGCAAGATGCAGCAATCTAGATACACAAATACCAGAGAATTCATCTTTGTTCTTCACATCAACTATATATTCCCTTCAGAAGATTACTATTCTCTCCATGCCACATTAAAATCAATGGTAGCTGGCTTTGTAACTCCTATGGCAGGGGGGATGAAAGTAAACTACTAGATAATCTTGGAATAAGCAAAAACTGGGAAGAAACAGGAAGTCAAGACAAAGCAAGCATATGGAAAAATAACATCAAAGGAAAACCAGAGGAAGATTACAAAAAGGGAATAAAGTGTTGTAAAGATGAAAAGGAAGACAATACAACTAAAATGTACACAAAGATGAAAAACAGGCAAGAAGCAAGCAAAAGGAGAGGCAGGTTTTATATTTGTGCAATTCTTATTTAAAAATTAGCAATTATTTTATACAGGTATATAAAACCTTTTCAATATATCAGGAAATATTTACTCTCTATCCCTGCAGTGCCAACAAAGTAACTAAATGTTCACCTTTAATCACATAACTAAAAAGCACAAAGCACATGGCAACTACTCACATCTCAAAAAAACCTCTCCAATAAGATCAAGTTAATATCTTAATCAGCTGACATTATGTTTTTTGAAGTTAACAACTGCTCACGTATCAACATGAAAGAACTTCCATTTCATGCAGGGCAACCAAGTAGGTCTCATACAGAGAGAAACAGAACAGGGGCTTTGCTTTTGCTGTGGGAGAATTGCATGTAACGTTTTGGTAAAGGCATTCTACTGTAAATGAATATTTTAATAAATTAATTATCAAATGTGTACATTATTTTAAATAGTGTCTAGCTACAAGATGCAATTGTGAAGTATAAACTGTCTAACTGGGAACAAAACCTATGACAGCAAGAGTAAATTTAGTTTTAAGAGTACCTGAATTTTTAAAATAAAAGTACTGATCTCTGCATGTATTATTCTAATTTATTGATGTTATAAATATATTTTAAAGCATTTTGTTTTAAAAGAAATAGAAAAGCATAGTAATAAGAATATTAAGAAATAGTTTCCTTTACACAGTGATGTTCATATTAAAATCAGAAAACTATATGCTAAGAGGTTCAGATTCACTGAGGCAGTTATCTTATGTTCCTATTAATAGTCTTAAACGTAAGTTACCTGCAGTTTACAGTACAAAGGTATGCACGCTTTCATAACCAAAGTCCATCTCCAATAGCCTAATGGCCCTCCTCGCTCCGTTCTTATTTTCCAGCAAAACTAGGACAAAACCCCCTACTATTCTGGTCTTCCTCAAATCGCAGCAAGTATCTTGACATCTGGACGGCTATTTCCATGTCACACTTTTGTAAAGAAATTGCCATATAAATGCAGAATTAATTCAAGACAGAACAAAACCAGATTACTCTCTTACTTATCCCTTCATCTGGAATTTCGACCTATTTCTACAAGTAATTTATAAATTTTTGGCCATTTAATGTCTAGGTTTGTGCAATTTAAAATAACCACGGAAATCTTTCTGCATATCACAGAAAGACCAAATACAGCGTGATGTGCGTGCTAGGCTATTAGCTCAGTCTAATTCCTTTCCAGTAAAATCTGAAAGGAAGAACTTCTACCCATTTCCTGAATGCACACCTAGTTAATAAGAAAATTGTCCTCTGTCTCCTTCTGCCTGTGATGTGTATTTCACCCTGTCACGTCACTGGTAGACCATAAAGCAGCTGCAAACTTACAGTTGGGTTCAACTGCTTGCAGGTTAAGCCAACAGAGAGCGATGTGCCTCGCTACTGTCTTTCTAATATTGATGGATAGCAAAGTTAAATGTTTGAATCAAGTCACTCTTTCATACTGACCCTAGAAAGGCAACAGATTAAGCAGGGAGAAGTGGAAAGCAAGCCCACACATGAGTAACATTTAATTAAAGTAATTCTGTGGGCAGGTGGGTGGGTGTGTGGGAAAGCTGAAGAGAGAGGTGTGTGGGAGAGGAATGGAAACTTGAGAGTATAAACAGGATTTGAAAAAAAATATTTTCAGGGTTGGGGGGTAATAAGCCACTAAGCCATCCTTAACCGAGACCCACTTGTAGTCACGCAGGAGCGTGACTTTAGCTCGTGTGTAACCCTGGGCAAAGACTGTCACATGAATAGAAATTCAGCCTTATGATTTAAGGAAGGAGAGAGGAAGCCAGTCTGAATGATCTTCACAGCTTTTAACTCCAAACCCTGTTAGTTTTCCATCTACCTGTGCTACCTCTCTAATTTTGACCTCTCTAATGGAGAGCCAATTTCTTGCAAGCAAGGACCTAAGGACGTTGCTGGTTAATCAAGATGTCACAAACATATTCTCCTCATGCCATTGCACAAAGTAGTCCAAGCAATACACAAGTTTATATTGCAATTACGAAGAGTTGGTACAGAATGGAATCAACATCTTCTGATAAAGTTGTAAACCATTAACTATCATGTGCATGCCAATTACAAGAGAATGGAAAACAATATTAGTCTTACCTAACCTAGCACAGCCACTCCAGTATTTTGGGAAAATTAGAGCTAATTTTCACCAAAAAAATCCCCCCATAAGGATCAATTTTAATTACCACATTACAATGTGAAGCAAAGATGCAGAAGGTCAAATACAAAGTAAGCTGTAATTAGCTATTTCATCAAAACTGTTGAAATTTATGCTCAATTTATTCAGCAAAACGTGCAACGTATTTTTCCCAATACATCAGAACGCGAAGCACAGCCAAAGCATTTGGATGCCACGGCTACTTCGACTGCACAGAGGGAAGCAAAAGTCAGTAACATAGATGTAAAAGAATTGGTATGGAGAAGGAAAGAATCTAAGAGACAATACAAAGCATAAGAAAACTCAAAAAACCAATACAGTTAACTCTTTCAGGGCCAAGCAGGAAGAAAATCCTAAATTGTTTAATTGGTCAATTAAACTTGGCACATCAGAAATTAATTGGTAATGCTTTTTAGAAGAAACTTTTCAAATTGGAGTAATAGGACTATATCTCTGTTTGACAATGTGATTGAAAAGACCTGTGCAACTTTTTGTTCATTAAATCTGCCTTAGAGCTGGCTGGAATTACCTGCTCAAGTGATCTACGAACTGTTAGTCTGCCCCACAATGAACATCCAGAGGGGTATTCAGTGGTATTCAGCTAATTTATTTGAGCAAACATAACTAGAGATGACAGAGCGTAACTGCTCTCTTTATCCCCGGATGGGGGGTTTTTTGTGTCTGGGGAGGAGCTTCAGCTTTACTACTTCACCAATTTCAAGCACTCAAAAATCACGAGAGGAAGTCAAAATCACAATGTCTCAAAAAAACCCAGAATAGTCATTTTTATGTCTTCTGTGTCAATATCACATTTGTAATCCCTTCTTGCTATGAGAATCAAAAGGAAAGAGAAGCTGGGGTGATACCTAAATTGCAGGGATCAGTTACCGAGATTTCAGAAGAACTTAAGGCGTGCTGCGACGGCTGCAGTATCACAATTAGCTGGCAGTGTACCAGCTGTCTCCTCACTCACAGAGCAACAACCGCCTTCTGGGACCAAAGCCTGAGTTAACTTAGCAACACAGGAAAAAAAGGGGGTTATCTCCTCACCTGGCAAAACAACTAAGTGTACAAACAGGCGCTTTATAAATGTTATCATACAAACCAGTCAGTTCAAGGGTCTGCGTATCCTTGAGAAGAATCTATTCTAGAGCACGCACTGACACACACAGCTGCTGAAGCGAGCACTACGTTCCTGCTGTCCTTAGCACAGGCAAAGGAATACAGGTGGGGCACAGTTATAAAGTTTACACACGGGGCTCTCGGCAAGGAAGCCTCTTAGAAGTAATAATGCCTATGATCACGAGTCACTACTGTATCTCACCAAACCAGCACGGCGTTATGTTATCTATTTGGGATGTCAGTTTTGATCTCTTCACTATAGAGTAGGAGCTGGAGCAGCTTGCTTGCTTCTGCAGTTCTGAAGCACTTGGGGTCTTGAAACAAGCTCCGTAAAATATCTTTTTTCAAGTAGCTTTTGGAACCAAATATAATAGGTAGTATAACTGAAGCAGCACACCATGCCGATACAATAGCCTACGCCAGCAGGGTATGATTTAGATTAATAAACACTGCTGTAACAATTGTCAAAGTATTATCAACTATCTAGCATACTGGTGGCAAACTTCTGTGGACAAAAATACAGGATTGAAATAGAATAAAAATTGGGTCATTGATAACAGTTGGGGAAAAAAATAAGTATCCATGGGGAAATCTGACTTGCAAGACTGCGGCTTCATGGTGGAAAAGTTCCTAGCTCCTCCGCAGGGGGAGCACAGTCCTCAGAGCACCACTGTTTAGAGAAATGATTGATGTGGTTGTCTGCACTGTAATTCTGCTCCGCATGCTTTCCAGACAGACCTACACACAAAGGCGACCCAGGCACTTTTTCCTCCCAAGCCACAAGAGGCAGTTCCAGGATCCATGTTCCCAGTGCGCCATGAAAACCTACTGGGCAAAAGCAGAATATTCAGAGACCAGGATAACACCAGCTGGGCTCAGCAGCGCTGAAATGTCCCACTCACCATGCATGTACTTGGTATGTTGGACTCCAAGGAAGTTTACCTCAAGGCTAAGAAGCACAACCACAGTTCCACGTTGAACCAGCAAATTACAGAGAACGTTGTTTTAAACATCTCTACTTCAATGAGACACTGCTGTAAGAACAAAGGATGGACACCTCTCAACCCAGTAGAATATAGCCCACTGTTAAATATGGAATAGAATTTCTTGAAACAGCTAATGTATCCCACACGCCCAGGAGATGGATAGAGCAGGAATGAAACAGTAGGAGAGAAGGAAAAGAATGAAGCATTAGGGAGAAAAGAAAGCGGGGTGGGGGAGGATCACTTATACCAATCATTAAGAACAGAGCAGGAAAAAGAGCTAATAAAAAATAGAAATATGCTGCAGAGGACTGTAGTAACACCTGCAAGCTTAGACAACGCACTAAAGCACTTCACTATTAATGCTTGCTACTATCAGTCCAAAGTATTTCTGAGCCTTCCCAAATCCTTAGATGAAAAGATGGCCTCTGCAACATGACTAAAGAATGCACAAACGATAAGAAAAGAAACTATCGAGCTTACAAACCACTGCATTTCAAAGAATACACAAAATTTCAAGGTAAAGCAAGGCAACTGTAACAACACACATCTAATATATCAATTGTTTTCACACAGAAGAGTATCAAGTTCAGTGGATGCTACAGGAAAAATTTCGCTAGTTAACCAAGCTGAAATGTAGTCATAACAGAGGAGTTACGTGAAAAACACCTCATCGTCTTCAATGATCACAGACAGCCCACACCTCTGCACTGCAAGTCTTCTCCAAGACTTGAGCAGCACTGCATCCACTAATGTCACGCTGGGTGTTGATTCAGAACCGCCTTAGACTGAAAAGCACTATGCACGGAATCACCAACACTCCTCCAAGTAAATGGCGTTTTCCCTCGAGGACTCCTATCCAGGCACACAGCTTAGCAAGGCTTTTCAGCTTGTGGAATCTGGCAAGTCACAGGCCAAGGCAGAAAGACTGCACAGTCACCTCAAGTTTTCTCTAATGCAAAAGTCAAACTAAGTTTAGAGCAGAGTATTTTTCATATACACACACATACATAAAACCGAGCATTGTTACAAACTCAGTTTTTACTCGACCGTGATATTTACTTCCATTATTAGTATAATACACTTCGAATAGGAAACACTAGAGAAAGCACATTTACTTTACTATTACCTGCTTTCTTACACATGCCCAATTAATGTCCTTTGTATTTATATACTCATCTCCCACTGACATCAGCAGGAATCATGCAGAAAAACCACAGGCAAAAACTGAACAAGTTTTACTGTCGGAACTATATACCTGTACAATATGTTTGCATATATCTATATGTAGACAGGTAAAAGGTGATTTCATATTTCATAAGAACGATCAAATGTCTAACTTAAAAAGCCTTTAAAATATGTAGCTATGTAACATAACCCTCAAATCCACTCCGCAAAATCGTCAGACATGTTACTTTTACCGTAACTTTGTAACACACTTATCATTGATCCATCCTTCTTGAAAGAAGCGATGTACTATTTTTGTTAATGACTAAAAGCACATTCGATGCTATGCAACTCCAGAAGTCTACCAGGACTTAAATAACCCAGTACTGGATGAGTATTGATTATTCACATACTCCGATGCACTACTTCCTTGATTAACGTTAAACAAACATATTGATTCAAAAAGATGAAAACCGTATTATTCAGAGAAGACTCAAAGTAACTTCTGACAGTATTTTATTACCTACAGATGATTTCATATTATCTCAGCTAAATCATCCTGTCTTCAAACATTTACTTCCCTTTCATCCTGTACACTTTCTGTTTCATAGCATCAAAATACAAAGTTTGCAATCCCTATACATACAATCTAAGCACCTCTTATGTCCAATACTTACCCTAACATAATACTGCTCTGCATTATTTTATCAGAATAATAGATTAAAAATTTTCACTAGGAAATACACTTTTTGGACGTGCAAGAGCATTTCTAATCCCACATCTGCACTGCTAAACGAATGTCCATTAAATTCTACTTGAATTAGTTAAGTGTAACATGCAGAAAAGTAAAATCTTAACAGTATCAGAACATTCCATACACCTTAACTGCAACTTTCAAAGTGCTTGTTAGTCAGTTCGAGCAAAAGCAAGCAAGAAAATGTTTGTTCTTAACCGAAAAGAACTTTGGAATTAAACTGAGAGAGAAATGTAAGGAGAATGGTATGGGTTTTGATAGGGTAGACGCCCAGCCAGTAGATGCCAGTTGGAAGTCCACAGAAAGTCAGTGCTACAAATGACAAAAGATTCCCAGAGCATTATATTCAGATATTATGTGTGCTCCCTGGAGAAGCTCAAGGTATGAAAGGGTTTTTGCAATGTTTTGCTTTAAAAAGTAAAATCCAAGACAGAAAACAAGGATCCCTTCATCTTAAGTTCTCAACAAAATATTTTAATCAGAGAAAAGCATACATTGTCTTCTGATCAGATTTGTCTGCTTTCATAGCATATAGAAAATACTACATATTCTGTAAGGCTGTATTCATTAACTAATGTCCCACACCAACTCAAAGTTGGTTTACAGCATTTTTTGGCTTGGTAGTACTTTACAGCCATTTTAAAAGGCCAATGACCAAAGACAACACCAGAAACCTCTACTAAAGCCTGTAGACTCTACTCATAAGGAAATCAAGCCTACAGACTCTCTACATTAATAGCACTCTAGTGAGCACAAAACTGCAAACCTATAATAAAACTGATGATTGGAATCTTGTTCAATTTGCAGCAAATGGTGATACTGGCAGAGGTTCCAGCTGGGCCAAGATCACACTGTGTTGCAGTAAAGGATTCAAGAGAGGTTGCATGGAACCTTTTTATTTTTATCTTTATTACTTATATCTTAACCGGGGCTTAGGTTGCACTCGACCCAATGTGAGTGAGCTCTAGCTTCAGTGTACGACTCTCTCGGACAAAAAGAAACTGGGACACACAGAGGAAGCCAACGTATGTGTCTAGCCTCACCATGGATTAAGTCCTTCATGGATGAGGTTAAGTCATTTCTGGTAGTAGTTCTACAGATTAGGTAATTGCCCTGCTCTTTATTAGTTTCATATTTCAAGATTTTAAGATCCATCTTTAGTGGTATGTCCAGCTTCACATGTACATCAATATGCACGTGAATAAGAAAATTTAAAAATTGGTCTTGCCTCCAGTAGCTTCTCTAGTGTACATTAATCGCAGCAGTATTCTTCTGTGAATGATTGATCAATTGATTATTATTCTTTTAAATGCATATAATACAGCTTACTGAAAGGAAACTATGTAAAAATATTGAAACCTACCAAACCAGTGCCACTCTGACCCCACATCAATTCAACTTAAAATCCTTTAAGACTGGAAACCAACTATTCAAAAAGCTAGCAGGAACCTGAGAAAAACACAATTTTTTGCCTTCAACAATAAAGACCACACGGAGTTACAATGTTGACACAGTGCTGTTGAAGCTCTATTTCATAATAAGAACATGTATTCTTAAACCTACAGATAGATGTACACAGCTGGACCCTCATAATATTACAAAGCCCATGTCAAACCTGCCTGCGATCCATTTGCATATACCTATTTATAATGTCTCTACAGTGTGTTCAGTGCAATGCTAATGAGACAGAGCGTATGATCTAAAATCTAGATCTAAAATCTAGGTACCCATAATTAAATTGTGCAAACAGTATTTGACTGTAAATTTGTAAAAGTAGTAAATGATACATTAAATGTCAAGGCTACTTTGAACAATGTAGATCCATACATACGCACTTGTAAACTTGTATTTTCAATGCATTGTTTTCCAGGGAGGGATAGTATCCACAGCTCGCAACATAACAGTGCAATTTAGGAAAAAATATCTTTTTATAAAGCAAAACAAAACTTTCTCAAAAATAGCCACAAGTCAGAGGTAAGGAAATCTAATTCTTTGTAAACGGCATGGAAGCTACTTCAAAAAGTTATGTGTGTCCCTCTGTAAGAAAGGAAAGAGGAAAGCAAGAAAAGGATCCATAATAAAAAGAGCAAATAACTACGCTATATTCCCCAAATGCAAAAGGTTAGTGGAATTGAAGTGTTATTCTTCAGAGAATGGCAATTCACTCCAAGTGGAACCAGAAGGGAAAAAGGGTATGTCAGGTAAAATATAATTTGGATATTAGCAAGGCAAAAAGGAACTAAGAGCAGCAGATAGCAACTGATACAAAAACAAACAACAACAAAGCCTATTAGCATATCAGAAGCAGGAAACTTTCAAGGGAATCATTGGATTTGCTAGACCTGGGATTAAAGCAGCACTTGAAGAAGATAAGGGCATTGCAGACAATCAAAATTATTTCTTTTCATCAGTCTTTGCCATGGAAGATGTTGGAAAAACGCATACCTGACTTTTCTGATAAAGAGACTAACATTTCTTTAACCTGAAAAATCAAAAAGGGCTGAGGAAACACAACAAATTGAAAGCAATATATGATGAGGGATGAGCTCCTGTCCCACTCATATCGACAGGTATTTTACCATTGATCTTAGCACCGACAGTCTTCAGAACCAAACAGCAAACAGACCAACACTTTCAAAATATGAAAAGGCTGAGCTGGACATGACAGTGGACTGTTCAGTGGTCAAAGAGAGCAAGCAAAATAATAGAATATAGAAAGAACGAGACAGTGACAGTAGGAAAGTCTATATTTTTAGTCATTATCCAATCTCTTCTGGCGTATCTATTCAGCTTAGGGTTCCTGCTCGAAACCAATGACAGTGGCATATGACAAGAGTTTGACAACAATCAAACACTGTTATGGAAGAAAATTTTAAAAGCTGGAAAGAACCAGGAAGTTAATTTAGCAAAGAGATGAATAAGAGAGGACACTGCAGAGCTGCAAAGAATACTATGAGAAATAGGTAAATAGGATGCTCTTCAACTTAAACTTTCTCACACTACTAGAGCAAAGGGCCAATCAAAGCAATAACAAGTTACTGAGTCAAAAATAAAAGGACTGAAACGTTTTACTGCATAAACCACAAACCTATGTAACTAATTCACAGGGACATCTCCATGATAATAGCAAGGAATACCCTTTGGTGCTTTTGCTATTGCTTTTCCTTCTTGTTCATACCCATATAAAGAAATTAGTGACATGTCAATAAACATAAATCTTCAGAAAAACTCATTTAAGGGAACATGCTTTCCCTTTCCTCTTGCTCTAATGCACGAAACTTTTCAGGCTGGATAAATGGCAGAGGAGGAAGGGGAGGTAAGATCATGTATGGGACATGGTTGCAGCAAGGATGAGGACAGCTAGTAGAGATGTTTCAAGCACGTGCTCAAATTGCAGTGTGCTGTCTGTTCTGTGCTAGATCCCACACTTGTAATGCGGGTGGCTGATGGCTCAGAAACCTGCCAGCTGTTGGCACGGGATATACCGGATCCCAATCTAGAATTAAGACAGAAGCATTAAACTATCAATGTGTGAAATTTGTGACTTAAATTACAAGGTAGGGCCATCGAAGGAGTCTCTTGCATAATTCATGACACTTCAGAACTTCATATATAAATCAAGTAGAAGGAAAGTCTATCATTTCTGCTCTGTTGAGCACAGATCCACACACAACTTTGGTAACGGCTGCACAAACAAGCTCTCTAGAAAATACAATATTACAGACATGCTCTTCACAATACTTGTTTACACAGTTCCGCAAGTAATTTCAAATACAAACTGCTCAGAAGTGTCAAAAATAGAGAGGTCATTAAAAATAACAAAATTAGTCTGTTTGTTTGTTTGTTTTCCAAACGAATGCTTACAAACACTCTTTTGCAATGTTCTTCTGTATTGGACTTAGTCAAACTTTATTACATGATTCATGGGCTTGCTATTAATCATTCTGTCTGTCTAACACTGTAAAAAAGGAAACTACCGATTCTGCAAAGCTCCCACACTTACTAAGAGGCTCCAAAAGCGTCAAAATTATATTCTCCAAGTTCAACGATAAACTTTGACAGACTTTCAACCTTGAAATGGTGAGTAATCCTGACACAAATGAAGTGCAAAACTATTAATCATAACGTAAAAACAGACGTTATCAGTAAACATACATGTAAGTTGCAACATTCTGCTTTAGAAATAGCTGAAGCCTTGACTTACTGTGGCTGTGCCGGAGACAGTTTGTGCATTTGTGTCAGCTGCACTCTGTTCAGAGTGTGTCTGAGCAGGAGGGTACATGTTTAACGTGTGCTCTGGAACAGTGGTTTGGCCTGTGTAGTCTGGAGCTGGGTGAGGATGTGGGGCTGTGTATTCTGCAGGGATACCATTCTGAGGTGGCGCAAACTGGGCTGAGGCATAAGGCTGTGCCATTGTGTCAGGAGGTGCTGTAGCTTCCTGATTACCCTGTAAAAATCAAAGGAGAAAAAAAGGAAGAAGAAATGTGGAGTGAGATAAAATAAGCGATGATCCTGCACACATAACACCAGAAGTGATGACAGTACTGTGCTAAGATTGCTAGCCTGAAAAGGGCAAAACGTGTGTTTTTTGAGGAGAAAATTTCTTATCCGAATTAAATCCTTTTTGCTAACACTACTGAATCTTACCATAATTAGACAAACAAATCTGCTGTTTTCTGGATAATTGTAGACTATTCTTTAACTGGGAAAGGTCAGTGAAGTCTACCTGAACTAATGCCTCCACTCAGACAATGAAGAGGGACAAAGCTCAGTTTATTCCAAAGGCTACTGAGCGCAACTGCCAATACGGAGCTCTGGTAAGGTTAGCCCCCGGGCTGTGATCTGTTCTGACTCACCATTTGCAGAACATAATATATGCAGTCTACACACAGAGCAGGGTTTGGATGCACACTGTATGCTGAAAATCTTGATATGAAATAATGCTCTATGAGATATTCAGAAATACTTTGAGGTATACTGTATTAAGCAACTGCATGCACAAATGCAAAAAAATAATGAGAGCTGATCAAAATATCAAACATCTGAATCTAAAAGTGCATCAGTCCAAAATACTAAGTTAACATAAAAGAAAAATTCTATGTTGTAGGCTGTCAAAAGATACAGATTTCAGAACTGTAAAGGATTTAAATTTGAATACAGTAGTACCTCATTTCCATATTACAATAAGCCTATACAATTAAAAAAAAAAAGCCCTCATCTCTTTCTATGAAGATCCATCTTTATGTCTGATGTAATAAACGATAGTCAAGTATGTTCATTTATCACTTAGACACTTCCGACTAAATGCTCTGCTCACCCCAAACAGTAATAATTCTAGGGGAGGAAATGTACAGAACAATCTTTCAGAACCTATATAAAAGATGTCCAAAACATGATGCTGCAGATGACACAGCATTAGAGGCATTAATACAGGGACTGTCCCAAACTCAGGTGAGCTGACTTACAAGATTAAAAAATCCCTTTAAATATCAAGTAATGTACAAATTAATATTTGACTAAAATGTTAATTAGTTTTTTAAATACTCTGTCATTTTCCCACCAAAGCATGTACAGGTGCCTTCACAGGACCATTGTAGGGGTTTTGCTTACTTGTACTCATCAGTCCTTGATTTTGTAATTTCAAAATAGGCTGGATGGATAAAAGACATTCTTTTGCACTTCGTACTTAAGGACATTTCCAGCCAATTTCAACTAATTCAGACATCCGTTCTCTGACCTGAACTGGTCCTAAACTCAGGAGCTTTGAAGAATTTGCAAAATCACAGCATGGGAATAAGCACTAGTACATGGCAGGCTTAGAAGGGAAAATTAAATTTTCCTTTGTAAAAGGCATTCAGTGTGTCCTAAAAAAATCAAACCTTTTTATCAGCAATCAAACCCTCCCTAATTTTAATCCTCTCTTTGCTACTATTTTAATGTTTGGCCTTCAGCAAGTAGTTTACATTGCTTCATTCAACTGTCCTTAAAATGAAAACAGTGACATTTACCTACCTCACAGGGTTAAGTCAGAAAGTTTCATTTGCATGTATGTACAATCATTCCAGTGTTATTGCTGCACTGAAACTTGCCGTGTTTAAATTGCAGTGGAGGTTAAAAACTTTTTTAAGTGTATACTTGTACCCTCATACTAAAACAGCAAGGTCCCTTTCTTATTTCTCTCACTAGTATTTTCACTATTAAAAAAAACAACAGAACCAGCAATGACTGGATTACACCAGAGACATTTATTAAATGTTAATGAAGTATTTTGGAAATTTGTCGGGGAGGTAAGGGGCCATAAATTTTTTACTCAACTGTTTCAGGAGGGGCTTCAGCAAGTGGTAAGACTGAACAACAGCAAATCGAACTTCTGCCTATATAAGCATTTTCACTGTGCTGGCTTTGAAACACAGTAGCTGGTTACTGCTGGTCCTTAAGCTATTCCTTCATGTCAGATGCTAAACTTGGCATTAGAGTCAGCAGCTGTTAAAAAAGAACAATAATGGCAACAAAGGGACCAAGGGCTAATGTCCAGGTGCATTTGATCTAAAGGTTTTTATACTACCTTGAGCCCTAAACCAGATGTTGCTGCGACCCCCGCTGTTTCTCATTAACATTGACAGCAGTTCCATGAGACCCTAATTAATATTCAAAGCATTCACACTTAGTGCTAATCACAGCTAATATTTAATTAAGAGGGTTGAACTTTTATATTATTTGTACCAGCAACCCCAAACGACTCACTTCTTAGATGTATCATAAAATGGCAAACTGCACTGGCAACTCCAGCACCTTCATGGTGCTGACGCTCTTCTACCTCTCTCGTTAGACTTGTTAAGCTGAGGTCTGTATCACTTATTTAGAACTGAGACCAGATTAGTAAGCAAACAACAAAGGGTCAGGGGGTTGTTTTCTTAAAATTGGTGCCTACTGTAGCCTTTTCTAGCCTTTAAAATCAGTGTGAATTTGTGGTTTACAATTAATTCAATAGACACTGTATTACAATGTAGTATAAAAGCACGCATGTAGAAACGTGTTCTTTACTACTTATACGGCTATCAAGCCAATAGCTTATTGTTTAGCATAGGAATTTATATCAAGAACAATGCAGTGTCAACTAATACACATTTGTATATACACACGGTTGACGGAAACCCCAGACTACCCAAAAGTCAGATACATTTGAATAGACTTTAAAGAACCAGAAATTCTTTAAATATAAAATATATTTATTATTATAGAATAAATATAATTAAAATGTCCCTTTATTGTGCCCTTTAAAATACGGTGAACTAAAATGAATACGGGAAATAACAGATCTAACACATTAAGTTGAAAATTTTAAAGGGCCCCAAAAGCAACAGGAAATATTGATCCTAAATTAGCCTATGAACTCAGGTATTAGAGTAATCTCGAAACTGCGGATGACAGTACACAGACATCGCTTAATGCAACCTAGGCATGAGAGGCTAAACAGAAGTTGTCCCTTCAGACTCAGTTCCAAGAATCTTTAACATTAAATGACCCCTTAATGCTCACTTTGTGCATGGTTTTTAATAAAGTAGTTGTTGGCAACAGAAAGAAGAACAAAGGATGGCAGACAGTCAGGCTCTGCTAAATGTTCTGGCCCGAGTTTTAATGAAAACCACATTTCAACTGAAAAATATGCTTTACGTGGCAGTGTATAAAATCAAGTTTATTGCTTTCTGGTTAAACGTTGAACTCTAAGGAACAAAAAAAGAAAGCATTCCGTTGATGCAGGTAAGTGAAGGCGCTCCTATTCCATATATATTACTCCATTTGAAGAAAGGTTAGAATTTAAAATGCTGCTAGTTTCTCAGATCTCAACATGCCTTTTCAGCATCTTCTGCTCTGAAAGGATTTCATAATTAAGAAATGCATGAAAAGTGTCAAAACATAATAAAGCAAGCTTCTTGTGTTTGTACACAAAAGACAGAGCACAGAAAACATTACTTACGTAGTGTTCCTTTTTAAAAACACATTTGCAGCATAAAAATGTATTCAATGAAAACCTTTCTGCTTGCCTACATTTTAAAGTCTAACAGTTTATTGTTTGTTTTACTCTATTTGCTGTTTGGTGCATTTTGTTTCTTTGGCAAGAGATATTTCGTATTTAGAGAAAGCCTCTCATACCGTAGTTAAATGAGGCAAACTGCATCATATCCTTAGGGCACGGAAACAAAGAAGAAAAATGCAACATTACTCTGTAAACCTGCTGGTTATAAGAACGGCTCAGTTAGATATATCAAGCACAGCAGAGATACATCACCACCACCACCACAGTTTGCCCTCCTTCAGGCTTAAGCAACAAAACATGTATTAGAAGTCTTGCATGCAGTGGTGTAGCTGGTTATAAGAAATGCCGTGGCTGACTAAAATCAGGAGTTCCAAATGAAAAGAAAAGCGAAAATACCTGCTGTACCATCCTGCTCCCTTTATTCTCCATAAACTTAGCAGCTGCGCTAGTCCCAGGCCATACAGCATCTGCCCAAAGCAAGCATCAATTATGGGTGAGGGCGTGCGCGCGCTGTAACGTGTGCGTGAGCGCGGGTGATGGGGTGCTGAAGGAGGGGGAGCTAACGCAAGGCTTACTGACCTCCCTCTCAGCATCTGACTGCTCCCAAAACCTAATCCAGATGGGACTCTCTCAGTTTGCTGGGCCTCGCCCCATCAATCACAGCAGGCCACTCCTCTGTCTCCTGCTACTAGTTATAGAGTGCACCACTGAGCAGATGATTACACACAGAAGAAGAAAAAACACAGCTTGACTACATTAATAGCTGTTTAAAAAACATTAGAAATGCTACTATGTAAGTTGCCAGAAGCCGAACGTTTTTGTTTTAGAATTAAGACGGCTGGATTCAAAGTTACAAAACCCTTACCGAACTTGCAGTGCTCTGGCTTTTTGATAGCTACGAAGTACAGTAACGTGTGTGCATTTCTATGTGATTAATTCGTCCTACATGTGGTAGAGTTAATACCCGTAAGATTTCCATTTTTAAACTGCTGAACTCCGCAAGTATACCATCAATATTGAAGTAGCCTGTTTTAGATTAAATGTACTTTATCCTTCCATACAAATGAAATATTGTTTCCTTTTTTGTTTCATTTCATGACATCCCTCTTGCTTAGCAGGGGAAATATTTCAGAAATGCTTCCAAGGTTTAGTTGTGTGAGGCACTTCAAGGAACTTAATGCCTTGCTTTCCTAGATGCTCTGGAGCTAATTTTCCAATTCTTAAACTTCTAATTAAATCATATAATTAAGGAAAAAAAAAAAAAAAGAACAAAACCTAAGATGATGTAAACAGCCCCAAAGAATACACGGTTATTGCCACCCTGCCGCAGACTGCCTACAGACACAAGAATTCAGAAATGGGGCAGACACGTAGCATGGGAATCGTTCTTACAAACATTCACATTCCAAGGGGTGGACAGAACAGAGGATAAACAGCCATCAATTCATCATTAAACTTATATTCCGGCTGAAATATACTGAATTTCTTTAAAGTGGCAGTGTAATTCTTCCAGATTTGTCGCTGGCACTCCCCAATTAATGACAATAAAAGCAGCCACTTCAAATTTTTCAGAAGGAATCAGACATCCAACCACACTGGACCGATAATCACAACTGACTGACTCTGCGAGCTTTCTCTGTTGTAGCTTAATTATCTGACCAGGCCACTTGACTCAGATCATTTGCTTCTGCAATCGTACAAAATGAGTTCTCCAGCCACCTCGCTTTTTTTGGAAGGTTCGGTACAGAGCCAAATTCAGATTTCGTTTAAACAACAATCTCGTTCCAAAAGAAGGGTATCCTCAGAATTAAGAAAGATCATGCAAAATTAATTTTTTTCAGAAAGCATAGGGGGAAAAAGATAATAGTAAGTAAGCAAAAGAGAATTCCTTTACTACCTTAGCAAGAAGTACCATCTCTTTACTCCCATTACAGAGAAACATTTACTTTTGGTCCTCTTCACATATAACACACTGTATTCCAGGAAAAGCTGGTGCCCTTGCTACTGGTATATACGCATTTGAAAATGAAACGTTCGTTTTGTGTCAGTGCCTGAAGTCTGGAACAGACTAACTAATGAAACATCACAATACCCTGCAAAGTAGGAAGGTTATATGCATTTACTTACATTTAACAGAAGGCAAACAACTTCCCAACAACTGAGCCCTAGTCGGAATTCCTGCCTGCACCCCAGACCACACAGTATTAGGGATGTATAGAGCCATACAAAGAACGCGTTCCCTCTGACACTTGCATTCTTTCCACTTGTCACTGCTGAAACTTTCTACTACTTTTACGCCGCTGTGATTTATTATACTAGCTTTCCTTGTCCTACATGACAATTCTTTTTCCTCCTATTTCTAATGGCCCAAACAGACATGACTGTCACACTTGTTTTGCTTCTACATTACCACCTAAATCTTTCTTTTCTTTTTTTTTTTTTTTAACTTAAGTTTCCTGCCTGTCCCTCACTTTTTCGAGTTCTGAATCTCAGGTATTTTATACAAGTCTTCTCAACTGTAGCTCAGCCTTCTAGTCCATCAACCAATATTTTCATTTTTTAAATACATAGAAAGATTTTACATCACATTTTGAAAACACAAGTCTCCAAAATTGCCTGAAGACATATAGCAAGAGAATCTGGAGTATTCAACAGGTGTATCTACGATTCATTTTCAGAACGAGAACTAATTCTTAAAATATTTCAAAAGAAAGGTATAGAAGGAGCTTGTCCTTTCCCACAAGTCAAGAGAGGAAAGTACGCCTAATCTTCTTTTACACCTTTACTGGAGCATACTGAAGAATACGATGCAGCATCCTCATACCCAAATAGAAGGGGGAAAAAAAAAAAAAAAAAAAAAAGGATTGGATTGTCAGCAATATAAGGTGCATCATAAAAACCTGTCTAGAGTGCTGGCCTTTAAAGAGAGTAGCAATCAACATTTAGAAGTCTAACTGTCAGTCAGCTATGAATGCCATCCCTTGGGCATCAAGACCAGGTCCAAAACTGTTGAACATCCTCATGGAAGACTTGTATGAAGTATCAGAATGCAAGTTCATACATGAGAGCAAATAGGGGGAGAAGTTACAGGAGTCTTGAAATGCTGGAGGAATGGGCTGACAAGAACCTGATCTAAGTCATGCTCTTGGGACGGAACAACCCCGTGCATTGGTACATGGACTGGTGGTACTGTGGCCTGACTGGTGAGGGAGCAGCTCTGCAGAAAAGGATCTGTGAGAGTCCTGGTGAACAGTAAGTGAAGTACGAATCAGCAGTCTGCCTTTGAGGCAATAAAGGCTAACTGCACAGCGGGCTGCATTAGCAAAGGGAGGAGGAAAGAGATCCTTCCTCCCCGCACAGCACTGGTGAGACAGCATCTGCAACGCGGTGTCCAGTCTGAGTCCCCCAGGGCAGGAGATGTATTTGCAGAGTGGAGAGTCCAGTCGTGGGTTGCTGAGACAGCTGGAGGGGACATGACACATGAAGAGAGGCTGAGGGAGCTGGTTAACATAGCCTGCAGAAGACAGGGCTAACAGACAACTTAATTGCATCTTCTCCAGCTTAATGGATGGTTACAGAGACAGAACCAGACCTTCCTTAGAGGTACAGAGTGAAAGAATAAGAAGCAACCATCAAAAGTTGCAGAAAACTAAATTCTGGTTGTCTATAAAGAATAAAATAATTAATATGAAGAAAGTTAAGCACAGGAACATGCTGCTTAGAGATGTTGTGGCATCTTGGAGGCTTTCAAAACTCAACTGGACAAGCCCCTGAACAATCTGATCTGTGTATTTACTCCCGATGTAAAAAGGATGTTGGGTTTAGATGGCCTCTGAAATTCCCTTCCAACCCAAATTATTCTACAATTTCACGTGGTTTCAACAGTAGCAGAATAGCTGCAAAATGGATTCTATACTTTTATCCTATTTGATGAGTTTCCTCAGAAAGGATTTACTGACAAGGGCGTGACTAGCTACAACTTCTAGTCTGCTTTCTCTCCTCAAGAAACGTTATCTCAATTCTCTGAGATGGATTTGGAAAGCTTTCTTAGAAAAATACATTTTCATTTGTTTAATCCACAGCCAGAGCAGTAAGAAAGTGGCAATTGCTATAGTACATGCAAGAGAAGAATAGTTTCACAAACAATGCACATTAACATTGTGAACTATGACATATCTTAATTTTCTGACGAATGTCACCATTTTCCTCATATGTAGAGGAATACTGCCTTGACAACCACATCTCCATAGCAAGGAGTATTTTTCTCTGCCTTCTGCATCACCTCTAAACCAATAATTACTACAGACATGTAAGCTTTCTAATTTATATCTGCAATTTTTGTACTGAAATGAAATTTTATTTTATTTCACATATTGTTTTATTGAAGATCACTGCCACCTCCTAAAGCCGAATTGTAGTAAAGCTAATATGTCCATTTTCTTATTTTTCAGTATCTAAGAAGGCCGAAAAAGACGTTTTTAATTATTTATTTTTTTTAAACAGCAATACTGATTGAAGATATGGGATTTTTAAAGCTGGATCAGTTCCCAAATCAGTTCGCAAGCAATTGTGACAAAAGAATTGAGAGGTTAATGCACTGAAGAAACAATCAATGGGAGCTGCAGAAAAAGGACAAAGCAGCAGACATATATTATGCTATATTGACATAAAAGATTTTGTCCTGAGAAAGCCTTTCTTAATAATCTTAAGTCTTTAATTTGCAAAAATGAAGGCAGAATAGACCATGTGGTAAATTACAAGCCTTTACAGGAAACTGTAAACATCAATCTGTTGTTCTAATCTAGCCAACACAGACCTCAGAGCTACCACAACCACGTAGCCTGCAAGTCTGCAAGGCAAGAACCATTGGGCCTTCTTTTATAACTACGGACAAAAATATTATACATAGCTCAAGCAGTGGAAGCAGCAGGGATGTGTTGGCAAGACTATTTTACTAGCATGTATCAGCGTTTCTGAGAAGGTACCCTTGTAACTTGTGTAATACCCTTGTATTCCTACCTTGTAACTTACACACAAGCACAAGTATTTCCAGAATTTGAGTCAAAAAACCTCTCTAAATGCCACCTTATTGGTCAAGGATTGAACACGCAAAAGATTAGAGTCTGCAGAGGGGAACTGAACAGCAGTCAAATCCAGTTTCAGGTTTATGGTTTTCAACAGTTAGATAATTTCTAGAAATCTGAGGAATTCTTGTAACATAGCCAAAATAATTCATTTAAGATTTGTTGTGAGTAGAATTCAACATCTCATTTGCAATTTACTCAAAAAAACCCTGAGTTTCTCAGGAGATTGGGATTGGATACACCTGTGTTTTTTAAAAAGTGTCTAAATTGGGCAATTTAATCTAGCTGAGGTTAATAGTTACACACAGTTATTCCCAATTTACAGATGCTGCCTCATCCAGAGTATGCTAAATGAACTGCTTTTTCAGCTGGTTTGCTAATGGACCTACCACAAAATACAGCAATGTATTTACCAGCTTTGTTAGCCATAGAAAGTAGCGAACCTCCAGTCACGTGCAGAGGCAACATGTTTGAAGGCCATTTGTTCTGGAGAAACCATATCACAATTTCATGTGTGCCTAATTAATTATCTTTCATGTACAAACAAACTATTTTATATTAAAAACAAAATACTAGGCCGAACGAATGATGTGCGCCACAAGTATTACACACGGAGAACCAAGAAGACAGAACTGTAAAGGGGCACAGTGTTTTCACTGTTCAGCCTAGCAGACTTTTTTCTGCTCCACAAAAGCACCGCTGAAGTTACTGCGTCCAAGCGCGGCTTGCCCTAGGTATTCAGATTTGCAGTAAAACAAGGCTACAGGGACAGAGCAATGTTACAGAAGAAGACTGAAGGGCAGCAGCAGTTATTTGAGTGCAAACTGGCATGCCGTCCCTTTGAACTGAACACTTTGAACGACCTCTTTTAACCAGGGACAGTCTTTCACTGGTGAGCTGTGATTTAGCCTCAGAAAAGAAAGGGGATATTTCTCTTCATAATCCCTCATGCTGAATCATTTTTTAAGTCAGTACCACGATAACCAGAGTTCATCCATTATATATGAAACAGGTCCAAGTTTCAGTATCACAAATGGGAGGATCATTACTTGACTCTATGGAAATAAAACGAGGAACATAGCTATAAGTGAAATGAGAATGTAATGCCATAAGTTGTCTTAAGCAGCAAAGCTGATTGAAGATCATACCTCCTTAGCTATTTGTTTGCAAACATCAAAGTATGCAGGGCTGCTTTATAGGCCAGTTCACTTGAACTAGCCAGGTTACGCGATAATGATTACTGTAAAACTGTCCCAAGGGTGAGTTGTTTTGTTTTACTTTGTTTTAAACCAGGTAAACTTAAGAGTTTGATTTATGTGGTAAGATCCATAAGAACAATGACATGATTGAGTTTGGGAATTTGGAGGAAGATAAGCAGCAGAGTTAGAAAATTTGGCTTCAGGAAAAAAGACTTCAGCTTATCTAGGGAATTGTTAGGAATCCCTGAAGTTCACCCATGAGGGATAACTGTCCAAGTTAGCTGCCTGATTGAGCCATTGACAAAGAGAACTTTAGCATGCAGGAACAAACCATCCATTAAAAAGGAGGATCCTTAGCAGAAGGCCCACATGGCTAAGCAGAAAGTTTCTCAAAGACGACAGACACAAAAAGGGAGCATACAAACAATGGAATCCAGGCTTGGCAACAAAAGAGGAGCATAAAAGTATTGCTCAGATAGTTGAGGACAAAATCTGGACGGTTCTTTTGTCCAGCCCAGCTGGAACTTAGACTAGTGAAGACATTAACGGTGACAGGAAACATACCAGGTCTGCTTGTTGCAAAAGAAAGTTCAAGGGAAATGTTGATACAGGGAGGAGACAGCCTTGTGATGAAAAAGTGAAGTAGATAAAATGAAGTAGAATCATAGAATAGTTTGGGTTGGGAGGGACCTTTAAAGGTCATCTAGTCCAACACCCCTGCAGTGAGCAGGGACATACTCAAGTCAATCAGGTTGCTCAGAGTCCCACCCAACCTGACCTGGAATGTTTCCAGGGATGGGGCATCTACCATCTCTCTGGGCAACCTGGGCCAGGGTTTTACCATTCACATTGTGAAAATTTTCTCCCTTACATCTAGTCCAAATCTACCCTCTTTTGGTTTAAAACTATCACCCCTTGTCCTATTGCTACAGGCCCTGATAAAAAGTCTGTCCCCATCTTTCTTATAAGCCCCCTTTAAGGACTGGAAAGCTGCAATAAGGTCTCCCGGGAGCCTTCTCTTCTCCAGGCTGAACAACCCCAACTCTCTCAGCCTGTCCTTACAGGAGAGCTGTTCCACCAATCTGATAATTTTGGTGGCCTCCTCTGGACTCACTCCAACAGGTCTGTGTCTTTCCTGTGCTGAGGGCTCCAGAGCTGGACGCAGCACTCACGAGAGCAGAGCAGAGGACCAGAATCACCTTCCTTGACATGCTGGCCACACTGCTTTGGATGCAGCCCAGGATATGGCTGGACTTCTGGGCGGTGAGCACACATTGCTGGCTCATGTCCAGCTTTTCATCCACCAGTCCCCCCAAGTCCTTCTTGGCAGGGTTGCTCTCAATCCCTTCATCCCCCAGTCTGTACTGATGCCGGGGGTTGCCCTGACCCGTGTGCAGGACCCTGCACTTGGCCTTGTTGAACCTCATGAGGTTCACATTGGCCCGTTCCTCAAGCTTTTCCAGGTCCTTCTGGATGGCATCCCATCCCTCAGGCATGTCAACCACACCACTCAGCTTGGTGTTATCTGCAAACCTGCTGAGGGTGATACTTGCTTCATCCCTTGCTGAGGGATTAAGTACTTCATGCCTTTTTTGTTTCAGCTAAACTCTGATCCTAAATCATTGCACTCAAATCATGGACAGCATGGGTAGTGAAGCAGAGGGACAATGAGCAGTGGAGATGTAACAGGTTAGGGACTATGTAGTGAAGCTGGATGTGTTTACAGATTTGAAGCCTTAAGGCATTCAACAGAAGGTGCGGAAGGAGTCGATCACTGTGATCATGGGCAAATGCCTAATAAACGATGAAAAACTACTGATAGGGGAAGTCCCAGATGACTGAAGAAGCTAACATTACTCCTGTCTTTTAAAACGGCAAGGAACTACTGACCACTCAGCCTCATCTCATGCCCTGGAAAGATCATGAAGTGCATCCTTTTGGAATCCATTTCCAAGTACACGAAGGAGATAAGTAATTTGAAATGGTCGACATAGATTTTTTCAGGGGAAAATAGTGCTCGATCAACCTGGTTGCCTTCAAAAAACAAGAACTGGCTACCTGGACAAAGTCAAAGTGCTGGATACAATCTGCCTTGACTTCAATAAAGCTTTTAACGCTGTCTCCCATAGCATTCCCAGTTGAGAGCAGAAGAAGGAAGGGCTGGACTGTCAGATGGGTTGAAAATTGGCGGGACTGTCAGGCCCTAAGATATCTGGCTCATGACAAGTAGTAAGTTGAATTCCTTAGGGTTAATACTGAGTCTCACATTGTTCAGCAACTTGGAGAATGACCAAGAGTACATCCTCAGCAAATTTGCAGGTAACACTAAACTATGGAGCCTCAATCCAAGGACACCTTGATAAACATGAGGACTGGAGAATCAGAATCCTTACTAGTTCAATATGGAAAAGCGCAAAGCCCTGCACCATGGACGTCATGGAATAACAGTCTGAAGGAATGAAATTCACTGCACATTCAGAGAACCCTTTTCAGTTTTAGTCTATATATTATAAAGCTGTTAAAACACAGAAATGTAATCTATATTAAATAGTAAGTGCCTTGTTATTTGCCCTTAGAAGCAGATTATTCATAGACTATAAAACTTTTAAATTCCAAATTAAGTTATATGATTTCCTTTTTTCCCCCATAAAAAAAAAAAACACAAACCAAACACAAAATAAAAACTCCTCATCTGTGTATTGTTCATGGAGATCCCATGCAATGATGTCCAAATGTATGTGGAAATTGCATATATTCTGCATTTTAGCTGTAACTTTTCAGCAGGCAGAATTTTTGGTTTTATATGGCCGACCTCAATATTTTGAACAAATTTGGCAGAATATTTATGAATTCAATATATCCACAAGTCATACTTATCAGTTCCAAGAGACAAGAATTGTTATCTTCACACCCATAAACTTTTGATTAAAATTAAGTTATTTCAACAGAGCTGAATATAGTTTTATAGCTCAGAATTTCACTGTTCTGCTGTTTCTCTTCTTTAAATTTTCAGAAAAAATAAAATAGAAAGAATATAGAAATTAACTATTTCACCATTGCTTTCAGCCAATGCACATTTCCCATCTCTGTTTAATTGTAAAATTTCCATCATTTTGTTATTTATGATGGGACATAAATGACCTGAGCCACAATGACCAACTAACATAGCACTGTCATCTTGTTTAATACCAGTTAAAGCAGCATTTATTTTCTGGCACTGAAATGAAATGGTGGAACATGATCTCTGATGTTATTTACTTCTAAGATTAAAATGACTATCAGAACGTCATTGGGCACGAGGAACAGACAGACTGACTTCCTGCCTCAGCTACACTTTGCGATGCTTCTTTATGACATCATTTGTGTACTTCAGTTAACGTTTGTTAAGATGCTGTTACAGCATTAACAAGTAACTGTTTGCTCCAACGTTTGTCCTTAGCAAATTAAGCCACAATACTGAAGAAAGGCAAAGCTCTTCTCACCGATGAGATAAAAATGGTCATAAGATTTGCCTATGGAATGCAAAATATATTTTAAAACACTGCTGAATGTCACAACTGGCTGAAAATAAACAACAATCTATTAATAGAGTGCTAAAATGAATCCGCAGTCATGAAGAAAATAAACAAAATCCTTTAATGGTTCCTATAGCATTGCAAAGACTTCCATGGACTATATGGATTAGTAAATTCTACTTTGTTAAATATCTAAAAAGCTTTTCTTCGTATGGAAGGAAATGACAATTTGTCTATGTGTTTTAATTTCCCCATCTGTAGGTAAGGGACTAAAACTGCTCTCAAATCTGCAGAACTATATTGCTTCTCCCTGCACATCTTCTCTAGAGATTTATTGTTTTTACTAGCTCTACTAGCTACATATGATAGTAGTCTTGCTATAAAGCTGGCCTCTGCCATATGCCATAGATGCTTAACCCTGGTAAACTTAAAAAACATTGCTCTGAACAACATGTTGTGTTAAAATAATATAGATTGTGGGACTAGGTACAAATTATCTTTCTCAGTTTACAGTTTTATTTTGTGTCTCTCTGCAATATGACGTCTTGATGGGATCCACCCGAGAGTACTGAGAGAGCTGGCGGAGGAGCTTTCCAAGCCACTCTGCATCATTTATCGGCAGTCCTGGTTAACAGGGGAGGTCCCAGAAGACTGGAGGCTTGCCAATGTGACGCCCGTCTACAAGAAAGGCCGGAAGGAGGATCCTGGGAACTACAGGCCTGTCAGCCTGACCTCTGTACCAGGGAAGATTATGGAGCGGTTGGTCTTGAGAGTGCTCACAGGGCACCTGCAGGACAACCAAGGGATCAGGCCCAGCCAGCATGGGTTCGTGAAAGGCAGGTCCTGCTTGACCAACCTGATCTCCTTCTATGACCAGGTGACCCGCCTAGTGGATGAGGGAAAGGCTGTGGACGATGTCTACCTGGACTTTAGTAAAGCCTTTGACAGCGTCTCCCACAGCATTCTCCTGGAGAAACTGGCAGCTCGTGGCTTAGACAGGTTTACTCTTCGCTGGGTGAGGAACTGGCTGGATGGCCGAGCCCAGAGAGTTGTGGTGAACGGCGTTAAATCCGGCTGGCGGCCGGTCACAAGCGGTGTTCCCCAGGGCTCGGTTCTGGGGCCGGTCTTGTTCAATATCTTTATAGATGATCTGGATGAGGGAATGGAGTGCTCCCTCAGTAAGTTTGCAGATGACACCAAGTTGGGTGGGAGTGTTGATCTGCTGGAGGGTAGGAGGGCTCTGCAGAGGGATCTGGACAGGCTGGATCGATGGGCAGAGGCCAACTGTATGAGGTTTAATAAGGCCAAGTGCAGGGTCCTGCACTTTGGCCACAACAACCCCATGCAACGCTACAGGCTTGGGGAGGAGTGGCTGGAGAGCAGCCCGGTGGAAAGGGACCTGGGGGTGCTGGCTGACAGCCGGCTGAACATGAGCCGGCAGTGTGCCCAGGTGGCCAAGAAGGCCAACAGCATCCTGGCCTGTATCAGAAATAGTGTGGCCAGCAGGAGTAGGGAAGTGATTGTGCCCCTGTACTCGGCACTGATGAGGCCGCACCTCGAATCCTGTGTTCAGTTTTGGGCCCCTCACTACAGGAAGGACGTTGAGGTGCTGGAGCGTGTCCAGAGAAGGGCAACGAAGCTGCTGAGGGGTCTGGAGCACAAGTCTTATGAGGAGCGTCTGAGGGAACTGGGGTTGTTTAGTCTGGAGAACAGGAGGCTGAGGGGAGACCTTATCGCTCTCTGGAACTGCCTGAAAGGGGGTTGTGGCAACGAGGGTGTTGGTCTCTTCTCCCAAGTAACCAGTGATAGGACAAGAGGAAATGGCCTCAAGTTGAGCCAGGGGAGGTTTAGATTGGATATTAGGAAAAATTTCTTCACTGAGAGAGTGGTCAGGCATTGGAACAGGCTGCCCAGGGAGGTGGTGGAGTCGCCATCTCTGGAAGTGTTCAAAAAACGTGTGGATGTGACACTTCAGGACATGGTTTAGGGGACATGGTGGCGCTGGATTAATGATTGGACTTGATGATCTTGAAGGTCCTTTCCAACCTAGTGATTCTGTGATTCTGTGATAAGGAAGCAAGGGCTGGTGGAAGGAAAGGTATTTCCGAAACTGAAACAGCATTAAGAAAAACTGGCGTATTTACCAGAAGCATACGGCTAATTTACAGCAACCACATCCAACAGCATTTGTGTTTATACAGTGCAGCAGCATGTGTAACAGCCACGGCATCCAAACTCTAGAATTAGTGAAAATAAGCATCTAGATAGGCTGTTTTGGGGGAGAAGAGTTATAGCATGAAAATTGCTTTTAATCCACACAAAATGAACTGGCTCTCCTTTATACTAGAACACCAGATTAAATAAGGTATCGCAAAACATTGAAACAGTTTGGTATTTGCTGAGCGAGCACCTAGCAAGACAGAGAATACAGCAAATGTGTTAGCATTTTACCTGCAAAAGAAATTCAGATTAGATATTCCTACACAGAAACTGACAGCTAGCAGGTATTCAATCAGAAAAGTATTTTTTCTTTTAAATATCACAATCACATGCTATAGTACCTCACTTGTGTCAAGTTAAATTTAATCTTATCAGCATACTTAATGGAAAAAACCTGAATACCTACTTATATACCCATGCCAAGAGGGATTATACAAGACTTTATGAAGCTTTTATTTAATATTCTCCTATCTATACAGAACAATTTTGATAAGTATTACAGCCTCAAACTAAATCTATTCCATTGTCTTTTTAATGCACACACAGTATGCCTGAACTCACAGTTATAGTATAATGTGTACTGGCCATTACTCACATTTTTCTGAAGTCTGCCTATGTAAAAGACATTCTCCTTGAAGCAGCAATAGGAATGATGAGAGCATTGCTAATTTTTCTGAGAGTAAAGCAACATCATCTGCTTTCTACTAGTTAAGAGCACATTTTAAAAGGAACAATAATTTCTGAGCTCGCTAACACCTACTGATAGGTCAGATTTAGCAGAATCAGGTATGTGAAGGACCATGCTTCAGAAAAGGTGTTTGAGCAACACAATGCAGAGACTTGATAGGCTTTTACCGAAATGTGCTTTTTCTACATATGTTTAATGGCTTACCTGAACAACA
Source organism: Phaethon aethereus (assembly GCF_964289735.1). Lineage (NCBI taxonomy): Eukaryota > Metazoa > Chordata > Aves > Phaethontiformes > Phaethontidae > Phaethon > Phaethon aethereus. The sequence continues at coordinate 14,723,440 of NC_138591.1, forward strand.
GTGAAAAATGATCACTATTTAATCCATCAGAAATAAATCAGTTTTCAGTTGCCAGAGACTAAATACAACAACAAAAAAATGCAGAAACATGAATTTTACTTTGGGAAAGTAACCGAAACTGTTAAGTGGCACATATGTCAAGCATGCACTTTGGCAGACTCAATCCACCTCAGAAGACATGAAGATTGTATGAATAGGATTTAGGCTCCAAAATAGGAACCTAAAAGGCAGAAGCCTCCCTCTACAAATGTACTGAGTTTATTTTGCCAAGCCTTTTAGTGAATTCTCCTCTCTCCTCATTCAGATCCTGATTCAATTTTCCCTACCTTTTAAGCGTCCATCAGTCTTCTTCATACTCTCCTTCTTTATTACTTCCTCTGCATCCTCTTTTACCCCTACCCGTAAAAATCTGATTTTCCATTTAATATTTATTGCAACAATTGAGAGTACAGTAGATGCAAAATGCTATCTGATTGACATGGTAACACAGTAACTATGCCTAAGTATGAACATCAAAAGCAATGGATGACCTTCATCAACCTTAACATGCATGCAAAATATCTTACTTAATTGTGAATTATTCTGAGCAGAAATCTGAGGCTACAGGACTAGTAGAATTTGGGGAATTTTTTCACCTGCTCCCATTTACTCTAGGTACCATTCGTAGCCAATTGATCCAGAATTTGGAGGATGAGATGATATTTTGTACCTTGACACAGCTGCGGCACTTCCCATTTGTTTGTCTCCATGAAGTGGTAAGTATATTAACCACCCTGTATAAATAACCACAAAGGGTTCACTGCTTGTCAATGGACCTCATGTAGTAACAAAAAGGTTCAATGTTTAAAATGGATTCTTAAATTATACAACTATTAATATTTCCACTATCTACAGTTCTAAAGAATACTAGACAAAAATAGTAGAAAATAAAACAACCGAAAAACAACAAATCAGTGAGCTAATTTAAATTTTAAAAAGCTGAAAAAGTAGATTCAAATCCTCCAATAAAGAGGTGTGCAGTGACTAATAGCATCAATTAAGAAAGGCAATGCACACCAAATTAAATTTTAGTGTCACGCACACACCCGCACATATATATATATTCATGGTATCAGACTAAGAACTAAATTCAGTGGGGAGTTATGAAGCACAGTAAATTGAGCTAGAAATGTTGTTTGCTACTAAGGATTATAAAATAAATTTTTCAAATTATTATTTTAACTCCATTTTAGTAACACAGATTGAATACCACTTAAATAACCTGAACTCAAGACCTCTCACATGCTTCAGAAGCAAACAAATTATGATATAAAATATTTCAAATTAAACAGAGACTAGGACATTAATTCAAATAATATAAGCAGTACAATTTGTAAAAGTCTCTACCGCTCTACGCAGAAAAGTCAGAGTGAGGGTGAAAACACCCTGAACTTAAATCCTGATTTCTCTATGTCTTGGGCTTTAACTATTTAATACATTTTGCTTCTATTTCTTATATACATAAACCAGAAATTCAAAAGCACAATTTGCTACTAGAATTTGTTGGCTAATATCTTGCATTCTATGAGTCTGAAAGTGCAACAACATTGCACCATTTCACTTAAAATAATAATTAAAAATAAATAAACTAGCAAGCTACTACAAACCCTGCCCTGACCCACATAGCCCAGCTAAGTGGTGGTTCCCATCGACTTAGGTGAAAAGAGGTTTTTTTAATAGAATTACACAAAGCAAAAAGGCAAATAGTTTAAAACTAAAATCAGAGCATCTAACAGTCTGTGCAGAATCTCAGTGAAAGCAGTAAGCGTTCCCTTAAGGAATGCAACTTGATGCGACAAACTGCGTTGATACCGTAACTTGCAGGTCCTCAAATTTTCTCATTTGTCTGCAAGTGTTTAAAATAATCTCTGTCCTTTTTTTGGAGAATAATCTCAGTCAAGTTTTATTTAGGAATCACCTGTGGTTCATCTACAAATAACATTTCAGTTTTGAAATACAAATGACTTCAGAATTAGAAAAGAATAATTAACACAGTCCTAACAAAACCCTCTACAACTGCATTTGCCAAGTATGTACAATTAAGTACTCACCTGCATGTTAACTGCAATCTAGAAAAAAAAAAAACCCCACAGAATTCACATGAAACCTAGCTTTTACATATGCTTTCTGGAGCACAAGAAAAAAAAATTCTGCCATAAATATAAAAATAATCAGAAGCAGGTGAAGATATTCATAAGTATGTATATTGCTATTTTGTACTTCCAGTCTACTCAATCCAGTTAATGCGGTTAACTGTCAAAGTAGGTTTCTGAAAACCAGTAGTAAAAGAGATACCAGTATTCATAAATAATTATTTTGAACTAATCTCTTTTTTCATGTATGAAGCTTTTTCCCAGGAAACCCTATTGTGCAGGATCATCTCTGAAAAACAGAACTGCCTCTTCTCTACAGAAATTGCAACATTTTCTCAGTGATCATGGAAGCAAAAGAGCAATTTTAGACGATTTCAAGAACTTCACTAGATAAATACAGACACTCAGAGCTTGGTCTCCAACAAGGAAGCCCTTTCCCCTTCACAACAGTTCACTAGGATCAGAAGTTCAGTAGAATCAAAACTTTTTATATTCAAATATAATCCAAATTTTTACATGTTGCTGTAAACGACAAAGCACTGAAAGTATTTGGAAGTAATAGGGCAATTTGCACAGACTCTTTGCACAAGGCTGCACTTCATTCTTAAGACATAACTATGTTCCATGAAGATACTCTGCCGAACTTGTTTTTTCGTTTCACATATCAGTGCTTTTGCTTCGCAGAAATTGTTACAGCTTTTTAACTCTAAGCTACTGAACTGAGCAAGAACAGTGAAGTAGAAGCATAGTTATGGCACAGTAAGTCTGACCTAGCTACTGAGATACTATGTTAAATTTTGGGACGTGTACTGTTTTTATGAATATACTGCACTTTGCAGTCAGATGATCGCCAAGGAAGTGGCAATGCCCACCATGTCACCATCTGCAAGCTCAGAAGACATTTGGGAGCTCCTTACAGGCATCTGCACTATCAGCTGGTTTGGCTTTTTGGACACCAAATATGGTTCAGTATATGCAACCCAGTCCTCCACTGAATCAGATGAAGCCTGGGAACATAAAATATTTCTGCTGCGTCAACCAGAGGACTGTAAGCCTCCAGCTAGAGCGCTGCTTAAAGCACCGCAGTCATTTCTGCAATGATCTGTCTGGGAACTCCTTCCATTCAATAGCAGGGTTCTGGAAAAACAAGCAAGGTAAGGAACAATGACTCAGGCATATTCCTTCACCAGTAATCGGGAAAATTTGCGGTAACTATTATTTTTGCAAGAGCCATTCACTTTGCCAATTTATTTTCCAATGTGAGCTGAGACAACTAGATTTGGAAAAAGTTTGCACTTGTGAGCTCAGAATAACAAATACCCTTGCTAGCTTAAAAAACACGCATTCGCTCACCTGAGGAGAAAGACTGCAAAAGAATAAATACTTGACCTGAGAGATTAGCAGTGATGGGAAAGCTGAAATCTGCCTCAAAATCTTGACAGAAGGGATGGTAACCCTTTAGGTTATATAAGTGTACACGTAAGACTGTTACTTTACATAGATTTTAACTATTTCTTCCCTTCTGTTTAGGTTAAACAATTCTTTGATCTAAAACCCAAAAAGGCTGTCAGAGCTTTCTATTTACTAAAGAGACAGGAAAGAAATGGTAACTAGAAAGTGGCAGCTAGACCAATTCTATCCCTGAAGTTACGGAGACAATAGAGGTAGGGCAGCCTAGAGGGTACAGACAACATTTTAAAGATATGCACGTCTGCACTACATTGGATTATCCAAATTAAATGGTAAGAAAGTAGTTTTAAATGGTGTTTTAAACAACATGTATCAGCTGTGAAAAATAAAAAAAAATCCAGCTATGGAAGTTAGGAAGAGGAAAAGGGTAGGCCAGACAGTGGGTGGGGGAATGGGTATTTTCAAGGTAAAAGTAGATAAAGATATCATAAGCACTAGCATTTACACGGGGAGTCACATCACCCACCACAAACCAGTTATTTAATAGGTTGCTTAAGAGCTAAGAGAGCTTTTCACCCCACCTCTACACCATTTAACACCTTAGCTTGTACAAGGGTGAGCTCTCATCCAGCAATGCACAGCATCTCTGCCTGTGGGTATTGCCACACGATGCAAATGAAGTTGTAAAAAGAAATCAACTCATCAATCACAATCACAAGGGGACACTGAGCAATGCAAAAGGATTAGCATTTCAGCCCTGCTCAGGTCTCTCCTATCACCACTCTACTTTAATTAAATACCACCTCAAGTGTTTTATTACCATTAGAAATCTCAGTGTTGAAGACTAGCATTCTGGAATCTAAGTGCTGAAACTAATTAGAAATGAGAAAAGGAAAAGTGTTCATTAAAAACTGCGGGATTCCCCCAACAGAAATGATCTACACTTTGGAATAAAGATTTGCCTTTCTCTGGATTTAGAGGTAACATGTTAAATAGCTTTCGTTAAGCTGAAACCTTTTAGTTTGAACCACAGACCTGCCATTGTCTTTCATAAGTAAAGCCAGATTTGGCTGCATCTACCAAGCCACTGTTAGAATTTAAAAGATTCTTGGCTTATGGTTAGCTGATAAGAGCCTTAATTCCTCTTCTTCTAACATCTGATACACTAATTTCAATTTTTTCAGCCTTGGCACACTCAAGGGCTTTTTGCCTTACTTCCCCAGATATACATAAGCTAGTCATTACTATTTATGAAGGCGATGAAAGAAAACATTAAACAGTCACAGAAATATAAATCTTAGATTCTAACACAGAGAGTGCAACAGCAGGATTAAAAACAAAACAAAATGAAAAAAACCTAGAGCAAATAGAAAGACATTTGCAATTTAAATCAATATAATATAGCTGAAAAGCAGTTTTCTCCTCCACTTGACTGCCAAGTGACCTGACTCATTTTTTATGGTGTTCCCAGGAACAAGCTGATGACATCAGTAACATCCAAAACTCTGCAGTGAAATTGCAGTGTCATGAGCAAAAGTGAGGAGCAGACACAGCTTCTGATTCAAGTGATAAAGTAACAGTTTCCCTAAATTTTAGCCATGTTAAAATGGAAATATAAACCCGTTTTCTAGTCAGCACATTTATTAAATACATTCACCTTTATACAAAAGACCTGAATACAGCCCATATGTCTGAGGTGATTTCCCAATGCAAATAATACCTCAAATATTAACAATAAAAAAGACCTATAATTTTTAAATATCACATATACTGTTATTTAAATAATGTCCAAAACATAATACTACTGATAGTATATGAACTACTAAAAGATAAAAAAAAAAATATTAGGCTAAATTTAAGTATTAGTTAAATGCTTAACACTAATGAAAATACTTTTAATTCCAAAGGACACAGATGGCTTTAAATAGTTACTTATTTCAACATATGGAAACCGATCACTGAACTATGAAGAATCAAACAGCAAACTCTCAGTCATTTTTAATTAATTTTGACTAACAAGATATAAGAAGAATACAACACATAAATAAAAGCATCCAGTTTATGACTGCTCTAAATTGTAACAGAACAAGGAAGGTTTTAAAAATATTTGTTTGAGCTACGATATTAGATTTTGTTCATAGCATTGATTTAGTTTTTGGTTTTTAAATTTACAATTTTTATAGAAAACAACAATTTGTGATGGATGTACATTTTTACATTCATCTATCACCTTAACCTCCCAATGATTATAAACTCCTCTGTAAACAGTGTCCTCGTCATGAACATGCCCAGAGAAACTCCTGGAGTTCCCTCTGAAACAAAGCTGCTCTTGAAACGGGATACAAAAAACATTCAAAAATCCATAGGACCAACTGCCAAAAGTTTTTGTCAGAAGACAGCAAAAGAATACTCTGTGCGGGTAGCAACGAAGGTGTGGAAGAGCTACGCTGGTCGTTTCTGGGATTGGCCAACATGGCAGAGCTCGCTCCTCTAATCTGGCAGAGCAAATGAAAATGGTATTAAACTGCAAATTCAAGAACAATGAACACACCGGTTTTACTACTACTGTGAAAAGCATCATCTCCAACAATGTAACTGTAGCTGATGCTTTGGAAAAGTATTAAGAGCAAATGATTCTTACCTTGGTCGTCTCATTGCAGTTTTCTTGAGTGAAGGATGTAGAAGTTTGACAGCTAAGTCTGTGTCAGTTTATTATTGACTTAAACACAGTCAGTAGCTTAAGTGAATTAAACTAGTTTATTTTCTATCTCAAGCAGCCTGCAAGTTTCTAAAGCTGCAGCAGAAGTTTGCCATTTTTGCTTCATTTCTTCCTATAAGCTTATATAACAATGTACTTTAAAGGTGCCCCTGCATCATCCTCAGCTGGTGGGCAGAATTGTACTTTCTCTAGAATATTTTTTAGGACTCCATTTGTTCAAAGGAAAAAAAAGCTGCTTAGGCGTTTCATGCTTTCTGTGCGGAACATTCACTATGTGGGAGTGCCTCATTTGCACAGTGGCATGTGGGTAGGATTTGGACAAGCACACTGAAGGATATGACAATCAAAACCAGATATGTAGGAATTCTCTTTTAAATGTAGAAAGATCTCACACAGGTGTCACTAACTTTGGTAAACATTATTTCTAAGGGAAAAACGAATGCATCAAATACCCATATGAGGTAAAAATTGGCTTCAAGCACTGCAATTTCTGTTGCGTACCAAACTACGCCCAAGATTAATTTCTTATTCTGTCCTAGGTCTAGCACAGCAAAAATCAACAAGAAATAGAATTTTGATACATGTTAAAAATTTGCATGTGATTTTTCCAGCTAATGACATGCAGAACAAGTTATAGCTGATTTCTGCCACTGACATTCTGTCAATTTAATAATAGATCCCTCTTTTGATGTAACTTGACTGCCATTAGCATTCCAAATATAGTGAACTGTTTTGTTAATCTCTCTACGGAAGAGAAAAACTGAAGGAAAAATGTAAAACAGAAGGCAAGCTGGGCCAGTTTCTCGTGCACAGCACTTGCCTTTAATCCACTGCTCACTGGAAATGTGTAAATCCAGCTCCTTTCTGGGAGAGAATAAATTCCTGTTTTGAACCAATTTGAGATTACTAGCCTACAAAAAATTACTCTGCCAAAGCCAACATGAAAGCTTGATTTTTCAAGCAACAGACATTTGAAGCACTCCATGAAACTGCCGTCTTCCTTCAAAACTCAGCTGACCAAAGTGACCCATGCACTTGGCTAGAGAACTAGATATTGTTACCACTTTTGAAAAAAAAAAAAGAAAAAAATCATCAAAGAGGCTCCCGGGCCTGTCTCTGCATGACGTAATCATCCACCAACTATGCTGGTTCTAGGGAGACTCTTCCGGTTTTCATACGCTCACAATCTGGTCCAATCTACTTCCATGTATCTTATGAGGAGCTGCTTTCTTCTGCTGGATAGCAACACGGAAGCGCAGGACTCCGATTATGTCAAGAGCCAATTCGTTAAGCTCTTTGCGCTGCACCTGTGAGGACAGTGGTAGCCAACACGGCAGTGACATAGCTCTCATGTGGACGCTTTTGCTCCACATCCTCTACATATTCTGTTAGGTGTTAGTACGGTGTGAACAAACAACTGGACTTAGGCTTCACGAGGCATAAAATACTCTGAAGGTTCCCTGGTCAGTATGCTTGGGTCTTTCTGTCCTAAATTTAGCAATCCATACCACACAATCTAAAAAAGCTACTACCATTTACTCCTACCATTTCTTTTAATTAAAAATAGGGGCTGGTGTATTTCCTGTATCTCCTCTGTGTTAGCCTAACTCAGACAATATAGGCTTGCCCAACTCTAAAAGGAGAGCATGAGTAAGGGGATTTATTTCTCTCTCTTCTCTTACACATGAAACAAAAAATGGATTTCCCCTGGAAAAAGGATTAATTCTACTCGTGCAACTAACATGTTGCCCGCTCCTGGAAGACAGTTCAAACTCAGACAAGGAGTTTCAAGGATCCCAGCTTACAGCTGTTTAAAAGCAGCACTGTATTAGTGTAACAAAAGGAATCTCACCTTGTATATAAGAGATACTTCACAGTAAGGATATCTTCCGCGGGAAAGAGCACATGCCAGGCAATCTCCTTCACCCAACCTGCTCTTATTTTGGAGCAAACACTGACCATGTAAACTCAGACAAAATAATTATAACAGTTCACTTAAATCAATACAACGTTAACATGATGTGTGAAGATCCTTTCCCGTGAACATGAACCCCAGCTTTCAAATAATCCTATACAGTATTTATTGTAATTTTTTTATAAAGTGTGTACTTTAGACACAGGTGCAAAGCCTATGCAGTCCTAAAATATAAAAACGCTCCCCCCTCCTAATTATTATATGCCAAAGTAACATTTACGGGTAAGTGCCTTCACAAACAATGCCAATAAAGCAAACCATAACCTAAACCTGCGTGTTCTACGTTACTAACCAGTTCCTTACAATTTGATAGATTTTGTATGTATTTGGTATGTCAGTATTACATTAAAGATGCACCACTTCCATTTAATTTTAAATAAATGGACATAAACTGATTGTTACTTGAAGTTACCTTGTTCTAAAAATAATGCATAATGGAAAAAACAGGGGAATGAAATATGCCAGATCTTACAAACCGCTGTGATAAACAAATTGTCATCTCGATTATATGTTGTGGTTCAGTCATGCTGCATCCTGCAATGATGTTGGGAAGATCAACGTTGAAAGTGGAGAAAAAAAATCTCCGAGTGTTTGAGGAACTGACCAACCTATTCTATTTCTTATTATTACTACCACCTCACAAAAAATTGCCAGACAGGTAAAGATAAAAATAAACCAAATAAAAAAAAAAATAATAATAAAAAAACCACCCCACCCCACCCTGAAAACATGTACAAGGAAAAAAAAAGCCACAAAGGTGTGGTCAGATGTCATTTTATAGATTAACCTGGAGGTGCTGAAGACCTTTTAGGCCTTTTTGTTCTCTGCTGTGCAATGCTAACATCTCTTCAAGACCAGTATAACCATGTGATCCTTTAAGTGTCAGAACACCCCCTTATAAGCTTCTGTGAAAAAAATGCAAGATTACTTCAAGCTTCTTTATCAGCAACTTAAACTAAGACTTTGCCTTGATGCAGATGAAGAACGCTCGCGCCCTCCCTTATGCCAGCTCTGCTGTAAACACAGCCCACTGCTCTTCAGCCAGTCCAGATGTTTACAGAGTGAGCTTGAGCTGCCAGTCCCGATCATTTAGTTTTATTTCATTCTATGGTCATTAACATCCAGGTTTAACGGAGAAGCCATTTAATTGTTCAGTCAAAGAGTGGATTTCCGTTTACCGTTAAGTCAGTAGCATTAAGAAATACTACCGCCTAGCCCATGCAACAGAAAATTAATAATAACAAGATGCTCGTTTCACAAATTCGAGCGATGTATAAATGCAGCATCAAATGATTCATCTGAAAAAACATCAATGTAAAAACAAAGCAAAAGGTACCTCTATGGCTTTTAATTCTAAAATAGGTTTGGGTAAAAATAAAACATGAATCTGTAAGAGGCACTGCCTTTACCTGCCACAAGTGCTCTCAAAGGCAGACGTCTGTGAATTTTGTAACACATTTAACAACATGACTGCAGTGTTTAGTTAAAAATCCAGCCTACCTGCCTTTTTATGCAAATGCAACATTGAAGGCTCCTTCCTCAGAGATCCCCCCTATACACAAATATACCCTGTATCTGGTCCTTCAGCTTGACTATAGAACTTCCTTCATGAAATACATGCAGCAGGACAGTAGGATGTCATGAAAGAGATAAATGCACTGGATCTAAGACAAAAGTTTAACTCATTTGCTTATTATAAATCCTTGAGTGGGAATTTGGGCTCTTTATTCAGAGACTTGAAATTTTGCCTTCAAAATATCTGCTGTAAGAGCATCCACCATAATAATGACTCAGTTGGCATTTCTTACATACACACTCACAAGACCCGTACATACATTGTGAGAAACTCAATAATGATGTAGTCCTGGTGTTCCAAGCTTAATTACTATTGGGCCTATTGGTAATTTTTGGCACAGGTCTACTTTATACAATACAGAAAGTAACAGTGAGTTTTCCTCAGAAAGCAAATGAGGTGTTAGTTAATGCCGCAAATTAATCTGTAGCTAAATGCAAATTAACTGAAGACAAAAAAACATACAAATGACGTTCAGGAAGACACAGATGATTCCCAGGAGCTAAACATGTAACATATCTGAGAGAAAAATCACAGTTTTCACAAACTGATTCACACAGCTTCAGACAAAATAGAAAGTGCCAACATGCTGAACGGGGGTTCCTCAAGAGCTTCTCTCACTAGAAAAGGTAAAACTTAGCACTGATTAAATAGTCCCAACAGAAGAAGATCCTAATTTCCTGCCATGAGAAGGATGCAAGGGCAAGAACCATAGATAACCACAGATAACCAGAAAACCCTGTTGCTTGATACAGTGCCTCTATAAAAACTAAACTCCCAAATCTAAAACCAGTATCTGGTGGGGGAAAAAATAAAATAAAATCACTATTTCTCAAAAAAAGGATAAAAAAAAAATCAATGGAGACAGATCATGACATGTCATTGCTCGTTTTAGTCAAGTCAGTCACTTTTAATTTAAATACAACAGTTTAACTCACAAAATTTTAATTTTTTTACTTTTTTAAAAATTTGAAAGTACCACATCAGATTCATCACCTTCCACTTCGGACTATGAAAAGCAGACAGAGAAAAAAGAAAAAAGAAAAGCAGAAGAGAAAGCAAATTTAGAAGGGCTGTTCATTCTTGATCTCTCTTTCAAGTATGCATGTGCTCCTGATAAACAATGTCAGGCAGGAAGAGGAATTGCCAAGGAAATCTCTGCTTCTACTTCCACTTTCTTAGAAAAAAATATAAATATTTCTGCAGTTGCATCAGTCCCAATACAGCAAATCGAATTAAACTTATTTCTTAACAAACTATGTTTTGCAGTATCTATATTTTATAGAATAAGCACTAACCACTTGGGATATTTTGTGTACTTTTTCTAAACTCTTTTTGCTAATGTTGAAATTTTAAGGATGATCTGTTTAAACCTACCAGAGTAAATTAACTGACCTCAAAAAAAAAAAAAAAAAAGCAGAGAATGGATCTAACACTAAGATGTTTTAAAATCTTATGATAAGCTTTTGATTAAAGCTGATTAGGTGACAAATACCAATATTTTATTTTATGCATCACGCATATGTGTTTCCAATAGTATTTTCTTTCACTAATATTCGGTCACTTTACGAGAACCCCTTTTTTGTGACTGGTTTTGGTTTTCTGCCACATGCAGCACAGATTTAAACATGCAGGGAAAGATCCTCAGCTGGGCTGAATTCTCAAAAACACTGCCTGCAATTCAGTTTGGAAAGCTCAGTATTTTGATGTTGCCAGAATATAGGTTTGACATTTTTATTATAGGCAAACAACAATAATTTATTAATAGCTAAAAAACCCCAACAGATAAGCGATTAATACACAAAGGCAAAAGGGAAGAAAGACACAGCAACAAATAAATTCACACCGTTTCACCACTTTTTTCAGAAATCTCTTGTGGTTTAGTCCATTTAGCACCCGCTAAGCCTAAACTGTATACACTCCTCTTAAAAAATTGTCAACAACTGAAGTACAGATTCGTTTTCAGTTCTGATCTCTTGCTGGTATAAGTACTATTTGGAAAAGAAAGGTCATCCTTCTGGTCCTGCTCTAATTCACATACACAAAAAATGGTACGGATTGGTCTCAAGCAGAGGCCAAAAGAATCAAAACAAGCCCCTGCGAACTTGACTTGCATGTAACTGCTGCCATCTTAATAAGGTGAGAGCAGCTTTTAAATCCCAGGCAGATTCAGAATCCGCAGCCCAGTCCCTGCCATATGGAGACAGCCTGGAATCTGTCAAGTTCACTTAGTGAATTTTATCTTTGGGGAGTCACTCAGGCAAGCTAGATCAGAATAAACAGGATGCTGTTGAGATCTGGAGGCTAATGCTGGTACAGGCTGGACTACTGAACCAAAAAAATCACTTTTAAATAAACATGTGCTTGACTAGAAAAATTAACAATAATTAAAGCTGTATAGGCACAAAAACAACTGCGTGTGACTTTTACTGGGCTCTGAAAGACGCTGTTCTCTCTGCAGCTTCAGAAATTAGCCACACTTTCCATTTCTTTCCATTATTCCTGTATAATAAGATATAACAACAAGATGTAATGCTTTATACCAGCTTTAAGTATTGATAATTTAAGACGCCCTATTTAAATGATGTGCACAGTTATACAACCTTTTTCATAGTTGTTCAGGAAACATAAAAGTAAGAGTAAGCAATGTCACATTCATAGGATCTACATACAAGTCCAAGCTGCTTCTTCATGCTTCAATAGGAGAAGACAAAAATCTGGGGTCTCCAAACCTATCAAATTCTGTTCTGATGGATGGGGATAAGATAGACTTTGTTGTGCTCTGGGTAAAAGCCAGAATGTTAAACGTAATCTACTGCACATGCTTTTACTGATATTCAGCATAAAAATAAGCCTTATCCATTTTTATTATTGATTTGAGACAGAACCAATTCTTTTGATGTCACCTAGCTTATAAAATGCAGCTCTATAAGCAAGGGAGGTTTTAAAATGCTTCATAGACTTTATCCATTATATTAATGGGTTTCAAATTGCAATCTGTGGAGCACTTTCTGGTGCTGATCCACAGGCAGCTGGCCAGTCACCTGGAGCTGGCTCCTCTACTTGTTTCCCTCTGCTTATTCACTATAAAAGACAGAGCTGAAAACAGGCAAAGACAGACAGACATAATGCCATTTTCAATACCATTTTTCTAGATTACAGTTACAGTGCTTGCCACATGACCATCCTGAGAGGAAAGGACCATGCAATTATGAAAGGCAAAACAACTTGCTGGCACCATACACAGTGGACCATACCAGGCAGGAGAGGAGGAAGGTGGAGCACAAGAGAAATAACTTTTTTTACTACAGGATTAATTGGATTAAACTTTAAGGTGAATGAGTAAAATAGCTCATTTTTCAGCATTCCCCTATTTTCAGGCAACAAGCCAAATTTCACCTCATACCCCAACGAGATGAACTTGCACTGAATTGCTATTTTTCAGAATTATTTCCAGTTTAAACCACTTCTTTTAAAAATGTCCTGATAAATACTCTTTAGAAATTACATCTTGCACTAGAAAGACTATTTCTTTGAATATTTTAAGTTACACCTACAGATTCATGCAGGGAATTCAAGTTAACTCTATATATGAAATAAGCAAAAAAAGCTACACCGACCTGGGTCACCAGGGTAGGAAAGGCTTCTAGGAACCTATCAGCAAATCATAAAAAACAAGGTCTCTATATTTATCTACTACTTAAAAAAAAAAAAAAAATTGCTTCTATACTACTAGCCTCTCATTGAAATGGTTTCTTATTTTCAGATATGTATTTTCTACGTATTTTAGCAGGTCTTCCCCAGCTAAATCACTTTATCTTGACTGAGAAATACAGCCACCATAGCAGATTTTGGAGGTTGGGGAGTTACTACAGTGAGTCAACATTAATAGTACACTATTGCTTAATAGTAAACAGATTCAACATCTGAAATCATTTAAGCTATCAGTAACAGCTATTATTAGATCACAGGAGAATATTTGTGAGTGCATGCCCAAACAAATTATAAATAGCACACAGCAGGAGACAGGTTCATTCAAAGCAGCACTGGAATGTGTAATTTACTGGTTTCAGCTCAACAAAGGGAGGCTGTGGTATGGTCAAACCTGTGCTCCACTGAAATCTTCCACCCGTGAGGAACAGCTCAGCCTTCCTAGTCAAGAAAAGCCTTACTGATAAAGCCACCAGGGAGGCAAGACTGCTGATAAGAAATACTCGTTCCTCATTCTTTGGTTTTGAGATCCACCATTGCTCCATCATAATAATGTGGACAATTTATTTTAAACTTAGACTTAGGAAACATCTGCAAGTGCCCTTAGTTTGTCCTTTACAGTACAGAGTGGCACCACAGCAGCCTAAATAAAGCCTAAGACCTGAATATTTATTATACCCTGAACATGATGATTAAAAATCCTTCTGTTTTTCAGTGATGTGCTGTGTAGACTTGTGGTATCTCTCAGCCCAGAAGTGTTGTGGGTTTTTTTTTTTTTTTCCGGAAAGACGCAGTCTCTCACAGTAAATTACATGTGCCTAGTTGAGACATCAGGAAAAAAAGACACTTATTTGACAAAAACTTTCACCCAAATATCTAAATCATAAAACCTATTGTAACAGACCACTTATTTCGTTTCCAGTAATAACCTTTAAATAATTTTAAAATGCATTCTAAAATATTTTTGACCCCTTCATGTGAAAAAACATCTTCAGATTTTAACTTCTTTTTAAAAACAAAATACAGATTTTGACAGATTTTACAATTTTCTTAGAAAAAGATTCTTAATAGACAAGGATGTGCACTGGTAATAAAGCACTACAAAAGGGTAAACCTTTGGCTAGTTACAAGCAATAGCTTTAAAAAAGTTTCATTTTAAAAAAGAATTAAATCTCATGTTTTTAGCTCTCATTTCACAGTATCCTACAGAAACTTCTAGAAGCATTAGCGATATCTCATCCTAACTTCAATAGGTAGTAAGTAAGAATTCCTTTTGTCTAGAAGTTCTTTTTCTCATGGGGTGGGGGGAGGAGAAACCATAAGCAGATGTTGTAGCATCTCCCATGATCATATCACGACAAGGTTTATGAAACGTCAAAAACCCACAACCAGGCATAAAAGCAAAAGAAGTCCCAAGACAGATATACATTAAATAGAACAATTTTTCTACAGATGTATCATACATGATCTACTGCTGACCAACCACAGATCTTCTCATATGTGTTTGTTCAACTACAATGTAATATATTTGCTGACCTGTTTGTTCAATTGCTGTGAAATACATCGGACATTCAAGGAGACCCAGTCAGCACCCACAATTAATTAATCACCATTCACAATCAAGAGTTTGATAACACTCTTTGTTCATAAATGTTAAATAAGAACTCTTCTTCATAGAAAAAGCTAGGAGCTTTGTCCTTATTCCCATTCTGCCACTTTTCTGGTGTAATTCCTTACTGTCTCCATGTTTCACAGTACCCCTATAAATAAGTAAGTATATTTAGGCTTCTTGTCATGTGTATCTGATTTTAATCTATCTGATTCTGGATTCTCAAAATACTATTCAGTAATGTATTATTCTCAATCTCAGTATTAAACAAATAAAATTATGAAGTGCTTGATTTTCAACTGGACAAGGTCATTGCCTTGAACTATATTTTTACTCTGTCATGAAACATTTTATTGCTAGTCTTAGAAACATCTTTATTCACAATCCAAATACATTAAGAAGTAACTCTTCTCTTTTAAACATTGATTATTGACCAAAAATGGATGAACTAGTATGTAGCACTAAGCAATTGAAGACTGATAAAGGTGAACTATGACTTCCATTAAATTAAACAAACTAACTAACTAACTAACAATAAACAAAAAAAACCCCCAACCCAGTTTAAAACACCGTAAGGCCACTGGCCTAACATGCAATGATTCCATTATATCTTAATCTTTACCCCCATTCCTTCTATGCAGTCTTCAAGTTTCCCTTTCACGTTTTACTTCAGCATCTGTAAAGTCTACATCTACATAATTTATTGGTGGTTCTCAGCCTGGAGAACCCATAGGTTTGTTCTGTGAAGGTCACTGACTTCAAAAGCACTATGAAAATTAGAGCAAAAATCTGGATCATGATGACAGCAGTGAAGCAAACAGCCAGCCTAGGGCTATCTTGGTCCTTACAAGAACAAGTCCTGCAAAAGGGTCACTGGGTCAGAAAATAAGTAGTTGTTTTCTAATACACTGCTTCTTTCTTGAAAGTGCCATTAGCTATTATGGCATTCTGTTGGAATGAGAATGTGAAAAGGGAATGCATAATTTCTGGAGAACACATTACCCTTCGAGTACAAAACAGTACTGCAGGAAGATTTGCTGTCATGTGGATCTACTAGCAATCTGTAATCCTACAGAGATTAGAGGTAAAACAACAACTGCAAACACATGAGCAGCGACAACACACTGCTAACACTATCTCCAGGCTAAAGAAGCAAAGACACCTCCTCCCGGTTAAATGAGCTCTGTTACCGAGGAGGAAAGGGAAAGAGATTGGCCTATAGACAGATGACTGGTTAAATCGCTGTTCCAGAATAGACTATTGGCACTAATATACTAAGAATTCATGCTGTTCCATCTACAAGCACAATTTTTCCAGAAAGATCCTGTAGGATATCAGCACAATGTAAATCAAAATGTAGTACTTAAAAATTAGTTCTGCTTCTGGATTAAAATAGAAGGCAAATGGCTACAAAAGACTAATAGATGCTACAATGATTGTAAATTGATATCGATGGTGTGAGACCTGACATTTGATTTTTCTATAAAGGTAGGGAAAAATAAAAAATAATTATCTCCTTTTTAGAAGACTTGCAAGCAAGTCTTCTGTCATACTGTCAACCATTTTAATCAAAATACATTTCAAGCTTGGTTTAGAATTAAGGTAGGTCACATAGGATCTTATTTCAATTCATTTGCAAAATGTGTATTTTTTTCACATACCTATGACAGTAAAAAGCAGGGTACAGAAGATGGGATATTTTCATTCTTTTTGTTGTTCAACAGTATGTTCAAAAGATCTGTCAAGTATTTTTGCTGGATGTGCTTAATCCTAGGGCTTTCAGACACAGCTTGTTACCTTCTTTCCACTTCAACAGAGTTTTGTGATGTATTTATGAGGCTGAGACTAAACTAGGTCTGTTTGGGAAAAGGCAAAGCCTAAAAAAAAAAAGATATTTTAACCTAGTTAGGATGAATTCTTGTTAACCAGTTCAAAGGTTTATGCTGCTGTAATAACCTGGGGTTGCAAAGAGAATAGCTATATCCAGCATGGTAGAAAAACTAGCATATGAGGTTTTCACTGCAAATATTGCCAAATTTTATATAAAAGGGTAACATTCTTATAGTGAAGAACATGAATAAATTTTTTTTTTTTACTATTAAGATACTCATTGCAAGAAATGGTGGTTCAATGAAACAGAAGAGCAATATAGCAGGGCCACTGTTCTGAATGCAGTTCAGATTATTGTTGACACATGGTATGGCAAAAATCACTTCATTATCTGAATCTGGTTTTGTTCAGGAGGTGGCTATCTTTCATACCAGAAAATCAACACTGATGTTAGTAGCTGCTGCTAGTCTTAGAAATCAAACTGAGGAAATTAACTGAAAAGGAGAAGTCCCACCACTCACACAGAGGGAGGGATGGATCTCCCTCAATGAACCACTCAACTTGTCTGGCATCTCCGCATCCTGGGAGGCATATTTGAGAATGGTCACACTAGATTTAAGGGGGGAGCTGGAGACTTCAAATGAATATAAAGCTGGTGGCTTGGAGATGCATCAGCCACCAGAGAAACAAAGATTTACTGGAAAGTGCACCAAGACACCTTTGGGAAGGGACTTTGTGAAGAAAATGGAAGGAAATGTAGGTAAAACCAAAGAGCCCAGAACTGAAACTTTCAATTGTATGAAGCACTCACTTAATCAGAATTAAGTCCCTAACCACTTCCAAAGACAAATCCAAAAAAACCCAGATTGCTCTGACACCATGTTAGCTGTCTTCCTTTAGATGCAAAGGTACGCACACCTGTGAGAACTGTAAACTCTTACACTTAGGGAAGACAACAGTTAAGAACATGTGTAAAGTTAATCATCCCTGCATGGAAAGGAATGGTGTGCATGCAACAAGCAGGAAAAAGGAAAGATTCCCAAAAAGTGAAATAGCCCAACAGAATCTATCACGCAAAGATTCAGATTTGTAGGCGGTAACAGCACTATTGCATTTCTGTGCTTGTTAATAGAGTTTGCAAGTTAAAAGGAAATAATTCTTTTCTGTGTTCAACTCATGCAAATCTATTTTGCATACAAGGGCACAAATAGAGCAGAAGAATATTCGCAAGACTAAGTAAAACCAGCATTACTTCCAAAATTTTGCTTAATGCTGTTTGCCTTATTTATTATTATTTATGATTTTATTATAATTATATTTTAATAAAGAAATTATATTTTAATATTGTGTTTTATTATAATTATATTATGATTTTATTATTATTTATAATTATATCACTTGTAATTTTAAACTTTGAAAGTAGAAAATCTTAGAATTCTGAGCCCTCACTTTTAAAAGCTTAAAGTCCTTTCCTTTGTTTCCCCACAACTTAAAAACCTTCACACAACAGTAAAAAGTGACCCTGCTTCTCTGTTAGATCACACTGCCAACATACACCATCATAAACATATGTTCTGAGAATAACGCTAATGCAAACACCTGCACCAAATGCCCTGTATCTTACCAATTTTACAAAAGAACACTGTTGTGTCACTACTTCAGTATTTTATTGAAATAATTGTGTATGATTTAAAGTGGTTCCCGCTGGCTTTAGTAATATAAAAGATGTCTTTCTACCCCTATAGCTGTCTGCAGAAGTTTTCAAGAGGAGCTCATTTATAAGAAGAATACATGTAGAGCATCTCTGTTTTAAATTCCCACTCTGTAGATCTCTGTTTTACATGTTTCTTTCTCCTGGTTGCTGAATGCCCGTCAAGTGTATGTTGTCATTTATAGGAAGACCACGAGAAAATATCTTTGACGACAACTGAAGTATGCTACATTTAAACCATTTTACAGTAGAACAAAAAAACCCCTACTTTTTACTGAACTTTCACTAGACCTGAAATTATCACATTGTTCAGCAGTCCGCTATCACAATGACGTAACGTCCATCAGAGCCATCTGAGTGCATGTGCCTTCCCTGCAGCACACAGAACACAGGCAGCCGCCAGCGCTGACTCTTACCTTCTCAGTTTTCATGCCTGGGAGACTGCTCCCAGCAGCCTGAGCCACTCCTCTGCTTGAGGAGTAACTACTTCCAAAGCAGATTTGGAAAAATAGGTGGTGTGCCCACTACTCAACCAAAGTGAAAATGATGGCAGCTCAAGTTAATACTCCAAGGGTATAAACCACGCTGTCAAACATTGTGTTTACTGCCTATTCTATGAACTTGGGGCAGGGGGGAGTAATTTTTGACAGAGAGGCAGGGCACAAATCTACATGGATTGCCAGAGCTGATCACTCAGACCTTGAGAACGTCTGCTAATTTTGCTGAGAATCCTTATTTTTTTTAAAATAAATTATAATGTACCTATCTCAAAGATGGGAAATGAAGCATGGAGAGGTTTCAGAATTTGTCCAAGGCCACACAGCTCTTCAGGGGCACACATGAAAGTAGAATCTCGTAATACTTATTTATAGACATTTGACCATACCACAGAAGTAACATTTGCACTCCAGAAAGTTCAATCCCATAAATATTGTCAGTATTAAAGTAAATAATAGGATTTCAAAAGTTATTAACAATATTTTGAAATGGATTAACTTGTGGAATGCTATTGTCAGTTTCCCAGGGTTTTTATCTGCTTAGGACTTGCTTTAGCAGTTCTGAAATCCTAAATAGGATTTGTTAGTGTACTAGCAATTCTCATCCAAATGATCACTTTGTCTAACAGCGTATGCTAGCCACATAACAGAAATCACCTTCAGATCATTTTTATTTTGTTTCTGCTGTAGAACAACCTGAAGATAATGTATTTTTTCAGTATCTGCATATTGTTTCGTTTCCCTCGCTTTAAAGAAGGGCTAGTCCTGGTCATATAGGCATGGAACAAGTGAAGGACTCCAGAATTTTCAGACTGTTTCTGGCACCGATCCAGTGCACTGCCCAGAGCACATCCCTGTTTCTCCTCATTGAAGAAACAGAGATTATATTGGTTACCTACATCTCTAGCATGTATGTTTGCTCAGGATTAGAGCTTCTAAAGTGCTTTGATGATTAAAATTCTGCTAATTTAATTTAATTTTTCTTTCTATTTTCACACATACTCCAAACACGCTATTCTCTCTCTCCGTAGGAGAAATTTTATCTTATACATGAACAAATTAAGAACTTTCTCCAGTGAAAGCTCAGTAATACACACCAGTTGATTCACATCAGACTCTGTTCAGTACTCCTTTCTATTTTAACTTCGTAACTCCAGTATGTCAACTTAATTAGTCATGGGGAATATAATAAAATAGAACATCAGATATAGATCTCCAAGCATACTCCTTAGGATCATATTTTGGACTGCCTGAACAAACATGATCATCTGTATGAACTTTTGTGTTTCTATAATTCAAAACAGCAAAAGTCACAGGAATGGATATTTTAAAATCTACCTCATCTTCCCTACCTCAGAGCCATAAGCTACATACAGCAGTTAAGAGCCTCTATGAGTTTACAAAAGTACATTCACGTCAGTATGTTCATGCTCCATGTCAAACATACCCCTGTAAAGGAATTTCATACCATGCATTGCATTCAAAATGGCAAATATAAAGTATCTGATAACATTTAATGGCCTCTAGGTATAATCAGCATAAAACCAGCATAAAAGACACTCAATATGAATATGAAAAGTTTAAACCAAATGTGATGGAACCTCATGGGGAATTCTGCCACACATGCTGTCCTTTCTTCTAGGAGGTCCTTCAGCTGTCTACCTTCACTGTCCTTGTAGTGGGTACAGCAAAATGACATGGAAAAGAAAAGAAACCTAAGCATTGGCATGCTACAGCAGTGTTTAACAGTTGTTCCAATGAAGCAAGCTTTGATCACTTCCCTAGGAGAAAGCAATGACCTTTCCTTTAAGAAGAGCATTTTCTCTTTTGATCTGTATGTTGCACTTATTTAAACTGAATTTCAAGTATTAGTGTCTTTTTGATACTTAGTTATAAAAATGTTATATAAACAGATAAAAATTCATGACACTCACAAATCTCCACTCCATTTATTTTATATTATTGCTGTATTCAGTTGGTAACTTTGAAAGATGTCAGAAGTAGGTTCTAATGTACTACAAAATTTGCACTAGTAAGTAGCAAGTACTGTATATATCAGCTAAATATAACCATGCTATTTATCTATTATTTATACCCTAAATACCGTATCTACCAAGGCAAAAGCAGAAGTGCCCAACCGTCATTTCTGCATTTGTCCCAGTATAATACTAACTAGCCATGTAAATTATATCTAGATATGATCTACAGACACCTACAAAGCTAAGTTTGAGTACGTAAAAGCAGAGATTCTATCAGAGCCACCTACAAAACACCTTCTATAGGTTATAGAAGATAACTACATTCCCAGCTGTACAATAGATATCCATTAAGAGCTAAACTAAAATCCGCCTATTTACTGCAATTCAATTAATACCCAGTTGATAAGAATAATTTTAAGTTTTGTGGACCTTGGATAAATCCAGAAAAGATAAATTAACTCTTTCTCCTCAGAGTGCAAGACGTGAGACCTCCCCCTGGACAAGATTTGTGACAATTTAAAATCATGATCACAGATATCAAAATTACATAATCCTAAAAATAAATTAATTCTTAAAAATCAAAATTCCTGTAATATTTCATGACCTACAGCTATTACAATTAATGTAACAGACATCTGGCCTTAAGATAATGATTCAAATTTCCTAAAAGTCACCCATCAGATCCCTGATGATTATTCTACCTAACATTGAGAAGGTTCAGATTAGAAATTCAGACTCTAAATTGAAAAGATTTCTGAATTTTTCCGTTGTTTGGCACAAAGTTGTAGTCTGCATCCTTCCCTAGCCTAAAACACCCAAACTGATCTCTACGGAAGACATTACGCTTTTCTTCTTCTTAGGCATGGATCCCATAGTGTTACATTTAGATCTAGATGTTAGATACAAGTTAACAACTGATGGAAAGCTGCACAACAAATTTTTCGTGATTATTTTAACAACAGAGCCATTTCCACATCTCAGAATATACTTTCAGTATTAGCATGCACTAAATAACAAAAAGACCCCAAAATTTCATTTTGCAGTTTTGAACCTATTCCCAGTGTGGATGAATTTCTGAACAAAAATTTAATCTCTTCATAACTGTCTTAACAATACCAAGACCAAAGGAGCAAGGTTGTGCTAACTGAAATCAGTATGTAAAATCTTCACAATCCTGATCGTCTTGTCTGTGTCAAAGCAAAGGCCACAAGATGAAACAAAAGGAATGAAGATGAAAGGTTCAATTAAAAAATAAATTGTTCTAAAATGTTGAGATGGCTAGAAAGACTCTAAATACAGTTTGAATGCAATTAATGGCTTTAGACCCTGTGATCCTTCTCATCTATGGATTCGTATCTGATTTTGAAAAGGAGCTGTAAGTATGGTAATTAATTTTAGAAGATATATATACACCTCGCTGGGTACCTGTATGTTGGATGACTTTCATTTTGGAAAACTGTAGATTTCACTGTTAGCAAATCCGTAACATTTCATAAATTTGTAGCACAACTTTAGGATCAACAGTACTTCGATATTAGAGGGAAGCAAATTTAACCATAAGTAATGAAAGAAAAAAGCCTTACTACTTCTTCCCCCAACCATCCTCAGTACTACAGCACGAAGAATATTAGCATCTTGCTACATCAAAAAGGATAAAATACTTGAGGCACTTAGCCCATTGGCAAATTATGCTTGGGGATTTATAGATGAATGACTTGTACCTATGTTTACAGCCTTTCAGCAGACTGCTCACTGTTTACTCTGGAATTAATCCAGGTCCATAAAACTAGTGATACATCAACATAACAGATGTGCTTAAGTGACTATGCATTATAAGGTGATTTGCTTTAGTTATAAAAACTCAGTAACCAATTTTAAGTTGATTTTGACAATCACAGTCTGTAACCCATCAGCACCTACTGTATTCCTACTGTATTAATTACTGTTAGCAGATTGGTAATCTCTGCTTCTAAGGACTTCATAATTTCACTGTTTGACTTTCAAAAGTATTAGAGTTGGAGCATAATGGCGTAAGTCTACTAATTTATCCCTACAATATCACTATGTTGAAAACAGTTTAACTTGTGTTCATATCATGCTTACAACGTGGTGGAATGTAAATGTAATAAATTTCTTTATCTTCACGACACACAATTGAGGTGAAAACGATGAAGCCCAAGGCAATGCTAGTGCTTGTTCTCTAAAGGATCTACTCACCAAATAAAAGGCAAACTTTGTTTACCAATTGTTAATGTATTTGGCTTTAGAGGCTTTGTTAAGAGGTCATTTTCATTATTATGAATGAAACGATTACTTTTCTAACCAATTTGTGACTTCCTGGCTACTTGCAACTTAACAATGAATACTTGGGTTGAAAGTTTTTGAAACGTGTCTCAGAGTTCTTTTTCCTCCTACATTTGATTCCGTCAGAATTCTTTCAGAGAAGGTGGTATGAACTGCCACATGTTAAATAAAAAAAAAAAATCTATTTTAAAATGCTTTTTCTTCTTTTTCCTTTGATGCTTTCTATTGTGAAACTTTTATGATGTTGATCATAGAGAACTTCTTTCTTCAAAGCTAATAATATTATTGAATAGATAGCAGAAGCTAGAAATTTAAGGCTTGAGACTGAAATGTCCTAAAGAGTGCAATGAAAACTTTTTGCTCTCCTGTTTGAAAGGTCTGTCTATGTGATCTTCTGTCTTAGCCAGCAAAGACCCTGACTGCATTTTTCACACGTAAGTTTACGGGCTTGGCATGGAAACAGGTCTCCACGTATAGTTCTGTAACATTATACGCAAGTTGTCTTAGTCTAATTTGTTTTCAAAAATGTACAGGTAGAAACACTGTGCGTTTCATTATGTGGAATAACAATGTGTCAGAGGGAAGCAAGAAACCCATAAAACATACAGTATGGTTTGAGGTTTCACAAACAAATAGGCTGTTTTAACTGAAGATAGGGCCAGAAGCTAAATTTTAAGTGTGATAAAACCTGAGGATACCGAAGTCCTTAATGTAAATATATGCATTTTGAAGCAATACCTATTTGTATTAAATTGTCAAACTACATTGTTACTCTAAGTATAATATTCCTGAAATGCCTTTACAAAGCCAGCTGGAAACCTTGACATTTCATCCATATTGTTATTTATATACATATTTACTGCTGCCACCTGCTTGTAACTTGGCTCGTATCATGAAGCAGTACATTTCCCTTGTTTCATTATACTTTGACATTTCACTATAACTACATAGCCACCCATTTCTCAGTTTCCAATTGCTCTGCAGCCACTCTTGAATTACACTGGCTTAGTAATAGAATAAAGATCTTTCTCCATGGTAGTACTAGCCTCTTTTTTTCATACCCAGATGGTACAAATCGCTGCTGGCACATGTAACAATTATTGCACAGCTTCTGCTGCTTAAATGAACCCCCATAAACCCCACAGAGTTAGATTAGATTAGGGAATTGGGAGGTGAGGAGGAGGTCTGGCCAGTGGTCTCAGCTGAACAGATAAGTATTTGGTACAGCCTGCGTATGGCTGTGATGGAGTATATAGCACGCGTAGCGTGTACTCTTCAGTGAGCCTGTCCTAAGGAAGAAAGGAAAATTAGCTAATAAAGTTAATAAACCTAATGTCATAATCAGTATCACAACACTCATTTTTACTATTATTCAAATAGCTTGGTTATTTGAATACCTCAGGATGCCTCATAAAACTGACACCTTCCAAAGAATAATGCTGGAAACAGCAGTCACCAAGAGAAACTCGGATCCCTTACTCCAATTTACCTACGTTCTTGCTTCACTCAGACTATCAAATGAATCAACCAGCTGTTTGATATTTCTGAAGGAGGCTGATGACCACTATCCGTACTCTCAGGCATTTAAAAACACACATACATTTCCAGTTCCTCTGTGCATCTCTGCGAGTAGCAATACCAGCAACTGAGCACAGCGTAACGGGATTAACTGAAGAGGTGCTGTGAAAACATCGAACTAACACTGGGTCAGAGAAGGAGAAAAACTCACTCTGGGCCAACCTACTTGATAGGTAAACAACATATCTATGTTGTCAGTCCAAGAGTTCATCATGAGCCATTTTAAACGCACAAAAGGAAAACTACAGCATGAGAAGCTTGACATGTGAAATATATCTTTTATGACTTCATGAAAGTTATACTCCTTGAAATTTTCTACAAGCTAGAACACAACCTAGCGCGCACACACACGTGTGTGCATATATATATAATTCATTTTATAGAAAATCCTCTAGGCATTCAATACTTAAAAGATACTAAAACTGAAGGACAAAATATGTGAAAGAAGGATAATAAATATATCAAAATTATTGTAAAACTATGTACATTTGGCATTCATATAGGTCATACAAAAAAATTTCACATTTCTACGAAACAACCTGCTTTACCTTTTCCTCAACTCTGTCCTGATCAGGAGAACAGGGGAAATCTTGTTGTGTACCTGAAAGGCCAACAGGTACAGACTTACTGCAGCAAGGCAGAAAAGGAAGGAATTTATTGTCATTTTTCCAGTCCCCAACTTAACATGAAAATGGTTAGTTTCTCCTGCTGATTGAAAAGAAAGTTCATCAAAAAGCCGAAACTAAACCTACTTAGTGCTTAGAATGCAAAATCTTTGCCTTATGTTGCACCTCTAGATCAAATACAATATGGTAACTTACAGAAACATGTATTTTTTATCGTTAAAATTAATTTAAGAATGAACTAAAATGACTAGAACTGCATGCAAAGCACTAATTTCTCCTGCTGTCTCGATGACAACCACATCTCAGGACAGAATGGGAAAAGGTGAAGACTATTGATTTCTCACAAAGCAGAAATGGAAAAACAAAACATAGAAAACTCAAGCAATTGGACAAAACAATTTTCAGTTTGTAAACCACTCCCCTATCTCAGTTGGGAATAAGCAAACCCATCCTCATTCGTTCAGACTCAAAATAAAGGCCCAGTTTCAAAAAACAGCTTAGTTACTAATTTCAGTTTAGGCCCCGGAAAAGCAGACTTTTTTTAAAAGGACTAGGAGCCTTCACAATCATCAACTCTTCTGAAAATCTGGCTATTCATTTTGGTATCTAAATTTGGCTTTATGAAAACTGTTGTGGAAGATAAAAGGATTTCTTTTTCATACTGAAAATAATAGGGTACACACTCCCTCTCACAAGTGACGAAAGCTTCTTTCTTCTTCAATGTTCTTGCTGATGAAACTGCAGATTCTGGAATGAAAAACTGATATACATCTGCCCAAAAGTGAAGCCCACAGATCTCTCAGAAAAAAACCAAATACTTAGGAACCTACCCCAGTAAGGGAATAGAAACTTGTCTGTCACACACGCAAACGCACACACTACTGAAAGCAATGGGCATCTACCACATTCTGAATGCTAATCTATGCATACGAAATTAAACAACAATGCAACTAGACTGAACCATCAAAGTTGCTTCCCTTCTTTAATCAACCCCTCTAACACAAGTAGGTCTAATGTAAATGAAGACTTTTTTTCCTTGAAGTATGGTTACGATCGATGTCCTTCAGAGCAGCTGACATCATGCTCCCCTAGAGAATGTACTAAATGCTTCCCCTGGGTTTACGATCTTTACTGTTTGGACTGACTAATAGCAGTACTTGAAAACACTGAGAAAACTACATTAATCCAAATTAGCAGTAGAAGCTTATTATTTTTGTCTTCTTTAGAAATTACCTGACCAGCAGAAAACCTAACTTTAGATTTTATTTTTAACATAAAAGAATTTACTTTTGTCTCTGAACAGATTATTAAAGACATCTGTGACCACCCCTACCCACCATTTTGCTTTTGAACTAGAGAAAATTTACAAGAACTTTATTCCCACAGGGCTTTTCAAACATTGATTTGGAGACAGAGCTGAAAATTCTAAGTTTTAAAATGAGAAACAGACTTTCCCTTCAGTCAAAGCAGTTATATTATCTATCTGAATGAATAAAACAGTGTTTTCCCCAAACCTCCTAAATTCAGTTCCTGTTTATAGTACCACATATATGTCACAAATTCAGGGGAAATTGTTTGACTTAACTTCTAGCTGCAAGAAAAACAAATGCAGATGCAGCAGGAGACAAGGAGGCAAGAGCTGTGACAAAATAGGTTGCAGACTTGCACAATATTCAGGATATCTGGGGAAGAACAGTTAAGCAAAACAATGTGACCTATTATAATACCCGGAAATAATATTTTTGGAAGTCTGCTACTTGACGTAGGCTCTAAAACATGATGGTGATAGCAGAAGGTATACACCCTTTATTAAAAGCCTAGAGAGCAGACCAAACTGAATTAT
Source organism: Phaethon aethereus (assembly GCF_964289735.1). Lineage (NCBI taxonomy): Eukaryota > Metazoa > Chordata > Aves > Phaethontiformes > Phaethontidae > Phaethon > Phaethon aethereus. Next base: position 14,750,937 of record NC_138591.1, read on the forward strand.
TGCAACTCTTCAAACATGTTTTGTGAAATGACGTTCACTAGAATCTTGATAAGAAAAATTGTCTGTGGAGTAGTCTGGCATTCCACAAAGAAAACACAACACATTGCTAACAGTGGAAAGAAATATTTTTAAATTTTAATTCAGATGCTCATCATCTCATTTGATTCACAGACTTGTCTTTTCTACTTGATGCCACATCAAATGGCTTTTAAGGAGTTTGCTTTTATGGATCTCTTCATTTATTAAAGCTCGTTTTAGTTATGCATAGTCTTTGCAAATATTCTGACTCATTTACTGTCCTGTAATACTACACAGTTTTAAGTTGTCAAGTTCTGCTGTCCTCCCCACTATTCCTGAAAAGGCATTTTAGCCATTCTCTGTACAGCTTTTGCTCACATGAACATACTTTTTCCTCAATCTATTTACCTTTTAAAGATCAAGTATTAGAAAAAGAAATAAATGAGAATTAGATTAGGAGAGAGAAGCAGCAAAAATAATATATGCATGGGAGAAATAAGAAGTAGCAGCAGGAAAAAAGAAAGCGTGAAATTAAAAGACAGCATAGCAAAAATGTTATGTTTTAAGAAATAAGGACCTGACAGAAAAGGACCATGGCATACTTAGTCTTGGTCTCACTTACTGTGACTTTGCTTTTCAATTAATTAAATACCACGGAGACAGATTAATATATATGAATATTATAATCTTTGAATGTATTGATAAATGTATTTCTGCTATTTACACTTATTAAAAAAGAGAAATTTGTAATGCAACTGTTAATCAGTTGCTAAGCTTTAAGGAGTAACATAATTTTAAAAGAATAGTATCTTAGTTAATTATTTTAACTTTTATTCCCAAGTACTTTTTAATTTAGCTTTGTACAACCAAAGCTTATGTATTTATCTTCCCTCTACTTGTATTTTGAAGAAAATGATACATCAGACAAGGATTCAAACTACACCTGAGGAACAACTTAAGAAGTTAATTGATCTAAAAAATATCAGTTTTCAAAGAAGTTATGTTTTTCCTACACTTTCCAAATAACACATATACAGTGGAAACAATACTTGTAAACTACTAGATTTTAATCTAAGACAAACTTTCACACTGTAGCCTTATTGTCAAAAGCTGATGTGAAGTCCTATAGCAGCAGCTCAGGAAAGCAAGGCCTATCTACATCTGTTACATAATCACTGTGGGTGCCACGCAATGTGGGTGCCATGCAGTGAGGAAGAGAACACTTTTCCACATGCAAGAAAGGGTGCTAACATGCATTTTTGTAACGACTTATCCAATAAGATTTTCCTAGTGGCTTAAGTCAAACCTAAGAAATATTTTTGTTGACAGTTCTTCATATTAACAATAGATGCATTGGAAACATCAAAAAGAATCTCTCATTTATTGAGAGAATCTCAATAAAAATTCTATTTTACTTCTGGAGCTAACAAGCTGTTAATAAAACACAACTAGAAAGCCATATAATTAAAAATAGAATTGAACTACCAATACAAGTCTTAGAACATAAAAGCATCACATGATGACTGAATTATTTAATCCATCTTTGCATTAGAACAAATACAGAACGGTCCACGGTAAGCCTTCCTGTCTGTATTCAAACACAGCCTGTTGCTGGTTGCAAACACCACCATTCAGTAATCAATTCAATAACGTACGATGATAGTAACCTTTAGAAAGCATCATATGTTGGTCATCGAGTCCCTCCCTGCTCCTGACAAACCAGATCTTCCCTTGACATATATGCTACTTTATTTATTCAAGTTTGTCAGTACAAGCAACATGTGGCATGTCTTCTATTAGCAATCAGGTCTTACAATCGCTATTGACAGGATGGACAACAACCCAGTCTCGTAAAAGATTCATGACACAACTTTGCACTCTCTACTGCTTGCTTTCTCATAAAACCAGTGTAAATCCCATCAAAAATTTAGCAGAACCCCTGCCTCATCTGTTTAGGCCTGAAGCTAGTTGCAGGGACAACTCATTAGGGACAAGCTCATTAAAACCAGCCCTGGAGCAAAAGCAGTTTGCGAGTCTCCTCATTTTTATTCACTTTCACCTAGCCATTTCTTGTGTTTCCCAGATACAGAGCTTCTAATGATTCTGCACAATAAGCAAGGCTGTTTCCAAACTTACACTACACCCAGGGTTCCACAAATGCAGCTCCTCCTGTACACCAAAGCTAACCTAGTTCTGTTCATTTGTAAGGCTTAGATGGTTCTACACTGAAAGGTAGTATCAGAAAACCTAGTGGATTCTCCTCTGATTACATTAGCAAAGGCAGCTATGCACAACCGCTATGAAATGCATGCTAAAATCCAAACAGAAATCGCGATGTGCAGAATTAAGCCTAGTAGATACACATGCCTGACAACTCACTCATGTACGAGAGCATTGGGTATTTCATTTGATATTTTTAGCACCTGAGGTACCTAAAATACCCAAGAATTAAAAAAAAAAAAAGGGGGGGGGGGAACCACCAGTAAGGATTTCCTTTCTCCTTAGAGTCTGTGTAATAATAAAATATTGATTAAATAAAGCACATTCTTGTTGTATGTTGTTTACCTTTTCTGTCATTTGCCAAAGTCCCTAAGTAAAATGATCCTTACTTTTGCTATGAGCACTAGCTGAGAAACCTTGCTAATACCTTCTAAATTAAGATACCTAAAGTTAGGCACATTAATAAGTAGCCCAATTTCAAATGCTTACATTCAGACGATAGAATTTGAAAACCATGGTTATCCACAGTTCTGAAGGTTGGTGATCAAAATATCCTGAGGTGATTGCAAAAGCTGCCTTACTTCTGCCACATAACAAAGGTCTGCAAAGGATGGATTTCCACCCCTACACCTGTGATGACAAAAACTAGTGACTGCTGCACCAGTATCTCTTCGCAAATTTGTGTACAGGGGAAGAGGAAAGACTCATGGGGATACGTTCTCAAGAGTAATTTGCTAAAACTGGTCTTGGAAGAGCTTAACTCTTAACAAACGTTCCTGTGACATGCATGGCGCAGCTATTCAGATAGAGACATACGCCCAGATAATGTAATATACATCTGAGGAGCGTCTTACTGAGTTCGGCGTAGCAAAGAACTGTCTGGACAAGAAGCGTATTCTAATCCTTCTACAGATCATCTGTTGAAAACCAACCAAATTCTACTTGCCCAGTTCAGCAGTTAAGTCAAGAATGTAAACAACTGTCAAGAGTGAAAGAGCCCCTCCTCTCACTCCAATCTGAGTGTCTTTAAACATATTTTTACAAGCATGTTAATATTCAATCATGTATTCTCACCTTGCTTGTGCTCTATGCATAGCACTACATACAGGGTACACTCTTATTCTTGTCAAGTTCATTCTCTGCTCATCTTATGATGGTGTGTAACAATCTCATTCACAGTCTCCAGCCCATCACTCAAGGCAACACAGCACCAAGGCCTACAGCATTTTCAAAATCAAAATTTAAAAACTGATGATTTTGCTATCTTCTGTACAAATATGCACTCAGAGTGTCAAAGGTACTTAATTATGCTGGAAGAATTAACTATTTGGAGGATCACTGTCCAAAACATGAATATTAATCATGATCTGTGACACTGTCAAAGACTATGACGTCTCATGCACAGTTTTACCAACAAAAAGATTATTGCCATGAAAAGTGTTGCACCAATATAATTACTTTACCACATTATCAAGCACAACAAGCATAGAACACCTCAAGCAACATAGGTAAATTGATGGGGTGTGAAGTTTGTTTCATGTAAAGATCATAGCCTAGTTGCTTAATATACAGTATTACTTTAGCATCAACACTAACTCCAGCACAGATTAACAGTCCTACACACTACTCTCAGCTGTAGGTTAATCAAATCAGTCTTACTTCGCACTAAAACTGAGTAGGACCATCTAATGGGTAGTTTAAGGAACAACTTATCAAACAGGAAAAGAGCAGTACCTTTTTTGATTGTCTCTCTATTCCATGGTCTTCAGTGGGGACTTCAATTAGTTTACATTCTGGAGTATGAGGCACCCACACCACTACAATAAAGTCTTAGTTGAGAAACATTATCAACCATGGTTTAGGCTATGTTTCCTCTGCTTCCCTGTGCAAAGGATGAAAGCTACAGTATCATCAAATATGGACCAAATACTGAAATTCAAGTTTTCTGAAAAATGAGAACTTAGGGAGTAAGCTATTTAAAATTAAAACATATAACAAGCTTTACAAAAAAAATGACTTTATCAAATTCACTAGCACAAGGTTTCAGCATTTCTAAAATATTAAAAGGGCCTCATTTATTTTTCTATTAGTCTCTCGTGTCTCTATTAAAAAACTACCTGAAGGCTGAGAACCTACACCTCTCATGAAACTTTCTGCAGATACATAAACTTCAAAAAACATGGATTTGTAAAGAAAACAATGACAAAAAATGCATTTAAAGTGAGAATAACAATGTCCCTTTTCTCTTTTAAATCCCAATAAATCTTATCATATCAGAAGCTTAGCAATACAAGGGCTGAAATTCAAATGCTTTAAAATATAACTAAGTACACATTAAATGTGTACTTTTGTTTGTTATACAAATATTGTAAAGTCTTATTTAAGCTTTCTTATACTTTTTCAAAGGCACCTTAGATATAATTCTGCTTGTACATTTACTTATAAAGCGTAAGGGAACTAGAATACAACTAGTTACCACATTAGCTCATTTCTTTCTAAACTATTTTCTTAGAAAAACAAGCAATTTTTCAGCTTCCAAGTAAACTATAAAATATAAGCAAATGCAACATAAAGCATTTAGAAAGGATGTGAATGCATAATATATGTCAGCTACTGTGTGGGGAAAAAAAGTGAAAACAAATAGCTATGAAAAAGTTTCATTACTGCAATACTGAGTGTTAATAGTATAATATAATAAAACTGAAAGATATAAATAGGTAATTTGGATTAAGGAAAGTTATTTGTCATTAGTTATTAAGTATTGCTCCAAGTGAACTTGCTTTAAGGCACCAACATGTCTACAAATATCGTGACTTTTTTCTTCAAGACGCTGGAAATGCACCGATGCTATTAGACAGTAATTTAGTGTGGGTCCTCCAAGCAAAAATGCAGTGACTTCATTGAGCTTCCTTACTAACACATCTTTCTTGTATTAAAAATTCCAAACAAACAGGTGCTTCACACTAGGTCTACTTCTAAAATTGCTTTCTTTTTATTCTCAGGGATACATCAAGAGCTGAGGGAGAATTCATGCAGTATAGATCAGTCAGGCATTGACAGCACATCACACTTTGACAAGCTGCTTGGCTCTGTTTAAAGTCTAAGGTAGGCCCTGGCCCATCAAGGCCATGGCTATTGAATTATTGACAGCCTCTCACTGTGGTGCAACGGGAAGGAGTGCTATAGCCCCAGTTCAATAAAGATGAAATGGAAACCCTCTCTGAAGCTTACTTTAGCACGTTAAAGGAGTTTTAATGGTCTTGTTTAAAATTCAGTAAGAGAATACATTAGACTGATTATATTTTCACCAGCTAAACAAAAAGTTTGGGATGCTGCAGAGATTATAAATCAGAGGAAAACTATGCCAAGTACAAATCTGATCTACACCGAGAAGTTGACTAATGTTTCAAACTCATTTCAAAACATCCAAATCATACAAAATGACAGAATCGTTAAGATTGGAAAAGAACTTTAAGATCATCAAGTCCAACCATCAACCCAACACCACCATGCCCACTAAACCATGTCCCAAAGTGCCACGCCCACATGTTTTTTGAACACTTAACAACTTTTCACCATTCTGCGCCATTATACCATGTGCAGTTGAGTGTCAACAATAACGTAGGGGTTCATCATCCTACTATACAGGCTGGCTTTCATAATAGTTACTTTCTACTTTCTACAAGCTAACGCAGTGGTCAGTCCATGTTTACAACCTATCCATTCAGCCATCCACATTAGTTCTGTATCTCTTTTCCCTTCCGGCTATCAAAAGCGCAGTAAAGGGGTGTCAGTAAGTAACTGGCTACCCAATGTCTGCTTTGGTTGGTTGGTTGGTTGGTCTTCCTACAGAACTATTCTACAGAGTAAATCACTATTCTTCCACAAGGAGCTGCTTAGTATTAACAATTCTGATCTTCTTACATAATCTCTTTTCTTCTTCAAATTTATACCTGCCAAGCTTTACTTGTATTTTAATAGTTGATGTCAGACAAGCAACAAGCAAAAAGTTCCATCTCGGGACTATAATTTTAAATACAATGAGACTCACATCAACTGTCGCCATAGACATATAGAAAATTATTCCGCATGGATTTCTAAAGTGCATCCTAAAAGCTTCAAAGAATGAATACATTTTTAAAAGAATTTAAACTGATGATCATGGAGGGGGGAGGTTAAGTAATTTGTCTAATGTGACCCTATACTCATTTCTCCAACGTCACTTCCAATATGCCGCCTCCTGTCAAATCAACAAAGAGAGCCTAACAGCACATCTAAATTTGTGTTCATTTGCCTTCTGCAGGATTATCTTTGCCACGTGAAGCATTATAAGTAAATCAAAGATGCTTCTCAGGGGCTGTAAGAGTAGGGCTAATCTCCAGACAAATATTTAGAAGGAAGCTTAGCCTGTTCTGGCTTTAATCGTTTCCAACTGATTTGACTTATTCTAATTACAGCCTTTATGTTATAAAAGCCATTTTTATGTTGCTGAGGAGCAGTTTCACTGCAAATACATGAAATTTTGCTGAGTTTCTGTTCCCATGTCGATTATGGAAATGGTACTCTACAGCTTTCCTCTAATTAGAAAAACACACTGCACAGAGCATCAACAATTTTTAACATTAATAACAGAGTGACAGTGTCCTTTTGTGTGTCTTTAAATAATTTCTCAAAATATGACACCACAAAGCCACTGTATCCCACTTGGGTATCATAGCAGGAGCAATTTTCACATTTTTGCATATTATATTTATTCAAACACAGAACAGAATCTTTGAAGAAGCTGTTTAGTAATCTAACCTAACAGAATAAGATAATTAAACTTCTGGATAGTTTAGGGTGAGGTACTGTCCAAGCTCATGAACTCGGAAAACTCAAACGCTCATACACAAAGAAAATTAAACACATCCTTTGATAAATCAGACAGCACAGTTATTTGTTACTTTTAGTTTTTACTTACCATGCTATCATTTCCCATAATGAACAGACGGCTAAGATAATACAGTTTCTGCTTTACATCAACTCACAGACTTTTCTTGCTCTTTAATGGAAATCTAACTGTGTTACCCAAATGCTGTGGACAATAGAAATCAAAGTGGAGGAGTCACAGAATATGTAGCATATGTCCATTCCAACTTCAGTACGTTACTAACTAATACTTCCATTTAACAGAGGAGACCTCCTCATTTATTGACAAAGCTGATCCCAAAACCAGTTAAGATGAAATATAAATAAGGCATGTGATAACATACATTATTTCTGCTATGACTCTATGTAACAGACAACTGTAAACATTACTACCTTCCTATCTCTGTGCAGAAAGAATCAATATTAATATATTGATACGATGACAAAAACAAATAGGAGATTAAAGCACTAAAAGCTGGCATGATTTTTTTACATACAGAAAGGATGCTCTGGAAGCCAACAGAGAAGCAAAAGGCAACTCTGCATATATATGCTTAGAAAAATATGCACACGTCTCTTTGAATACTGTGACTGGTCAAACTAAGCTACTATAGAATGTAACGTATTTTGCAAATAGCAGGATACTAGGCAGAACAGTATTCCGTAAGGTATTTACAACATGACCTCTAGTGTATCTGTGAAATACCAGGTAGCACTATCACACAATTTTGCATACTTCTGTGATAATAACGTCTCCAAGCTCCTTTCACTTCTCCAAAAGAGCTAGATTTGTTGACACAACCCTCTTAGGAATTCTTTGTTTCCATTTGCTAAATGAAGGGCATAAATTAGTCAAGCAACAGTTTTAATTGCATTAATATTATGGAGACTTGTTCTGCAATAGTTTATTTTATTTTACTTTCTGTTTTTGTAAAAATTAAGCCTGTAGTATTAATAATTCTTTGATTAGACTTAAGACTTCAATTACATTACTGAAATAAATTCTTGGCTTTATGTACAAGTTGCTTATTCTTTTTGTCCATAGCTAGATTTTGAGTGTAAATTGGTGAAGAATCTGAAAAGACAGCAAAACTATATGATAACCCTCAAAAAACTGTCTAGCCTCCTAAGCTGTTTAATTTACAGCGGTCCTGAGAGGAGCACGTACTCTGTTCATTTAGTAACCTTTGCTGGTTTTACCTTGAGTTTCGCAATGTTAGAAATGAGCCTGATGAAAACAATGTAGCAAAGGAGGAAGGAGCTGAAGGCTGTCATTATTATGTTTCTGAAGTGGACACTGGTTTTATGTATTTTTTAGAACAATAAAATATTTTTCATACAAGCTATGGTATATACTGTCACAGTAGTGGAATAAGTTACATTGAGCTTCAGATACGCTCACTGCTGAGGCACGCATTCCCCTGTGGGTGTTTCCCACAGTCACCTGAGATTACATCTCTTCTAGACTGAGTGTCAGCTGGCTGGTGTATCAGGAATACTTTAGATGGATTTTCTAATTATTTTTTTAAGATCATGATGGCTCTCACAAGCCAAGAGTCTCTTCCTAATGCACTGCATAGATCCAATGCAAGTAGTATTTTTTCTGAACTACACATCCTCATCGCATTGTCCATTTGTAGCACATATAAAACATAGTACATTGGTTGCCATGTAGGTCTAGTGTAAAAACATTCAGGAACACAAAATTAAAACCACAACTACTCGTTTACTTGACATATCATTCACTGGGCACGTGTTACACCAGTTCTCCAGACTGTGTTGGCTTTGTTTGCAAACCAAATTTCTTTTGGCTTAGATCAATACATTTCTCATGTGGCTGTTATCCTACCGATTCAAGAGACTTCTATTCAGCCCATCACACAAGCAAAAACTCTTTCAATCAGTCTTACTGTTGAATGTCTCAATTATACCCCAAAGTCCTGCTATCTTTAGGTAGCCTTCAAAGGATAAGGCTGAAGAATAATCTTCGCCCATAACTTTCACACTGCCAAATCTCTCCAGTTTCCCACAACCTAAATGATAACCATAAAAGTTCCTCGGGAAAGCAACAAAACTGATGCAAGAGGGGGGAAAACCAAAAATGCTTACCTTTTACTATTATATATAAAGAAGCATATATAATATTAGAATCACTGAAAACAAGTAACTTTTTCAAGGTATGAAAGAAAAGACAAAATTCATTTTCAGATGCTATTATCTCCCACTTTGATATCCCAGTGCAATCTGGTGTGTTCTGTCGCTGTAAAGAAATAGACTCATCGCTGTCAGAAAATTGAGATCTTGATGCCTCTGTGAACAAAATTATTAGCATAGCCATACTGACTGTACACACTTCTCTCTTTTCTTTGAGCGGTTCTTCATAAGGTAATCCCTCCTTAACAATACGTTGTGTTTGGGACTTTTTAAGGAAGTAAAACTCTAAGCAGTAAATATGTATTTCCCCCTCCCTCTTCAATACTGAAGAGCAAACATGTGTCCATGGTCAGCGAAGAGGTAAAAATGAATCGTCAGACAAGAAGTGTTTCCTGTTAGTGAACTGTGGCTCTTACAAACATGAAAATTCAAAAGTCATAAAAGCATTTGAATGTTTTCACAGAAAGAACTTCACATGGAGCAGAAGAACTGAAGTTGATAAACAGTTAAACTTTTGAAAAAAAACTTCCAGATACCATACAGATATTACATTTTATAGTTTACATCAACATCTGTCTGCAGAGGATTGAGATAAAATCTTTGCAAAAGGACATTCTCTCTCATCTACTTATTACCTGGTCTTTGCGCCTGAAATATCTGACACATCAGTTTTGAGGAAGAATGCTTGACCAAAGAACAAAAGATATGCTGTAAAATATTAGCAGTGGGGTTGCTACAATTTTACATGAAAGAACTAATTCCGAACGTAAACTTCAGTAAGTTTTCTAGTGTTTTTAAACTATACAATAAAAGTCAAAGAAGAAAAATATCATTGTCACTCTCTAAAAGTTTTTCATAAAACTGAAAAATGTTTTAGAGTAAATCAGTCACCAAAATAACTTCTCCCTTAGGCTGTCAACGGTGCTTGCTTATATAGGGTTTTGTTTGTATTTTTACATATACCCCCTTCCGTAAGCAAACCACATGTAATAATTTCAGCAGCAAGAAAGATAGCGCTCAATAACATACTCAGTTCTGCGTCCCAACTTATTCAAATGAAAAAAGGTAAACGTTTAGTGCTATTGAAAAAAAACCCAACACCCACACACAAAAACCCCCCAAACTCAGACATTTTAAGAAAGGTAGAACCAATTCTCCTATAAATAACTCATATGCTGACAGCTGGATTAGAAAGCTTCAAGGTTGAGACTCCATTTCCACAGCATTGGCCATTGTCCAAACACATCATCTTTACTATTTAAGTAAGAAAGGACTTACAAGTCCCATACAGGGTATTTGAGGTTCCAAATGCAGTTTTGAGCTGCCCTGATTTGGATATATACTAGCACAGGATGTATTTTTAAATATTTTGTATGGTCACAGGGAACATAAAAACATTCCTGAAAATACCCAATTACTTATACTTCTTTCCCTTTCTTTTCTCTAATAATGCCGTAGTTCAGTGATAAGCTTGAAGAAGAAGGGACTGTTTCCAAAAGGTGGTGCCAGTCTTGCAGCTTCTAATGGCCCACGCTGACCTCTGCAGTGCCCTCTAGCAGGTACTGACCCAAATCTGTGTATGAAGATGGAGGGAACAAGACTGAGAATTTGGTTTTGGTTAAATTAACCCAAATTGGTTAGCTTTACCCAGATGAGTTTCATGATTTGGTTCAATGAACAGATGCACAAACACTTACACAGGTACAAGGCAAGGCAGGACTTCCTTACTCCTTTACAGCGTTACCTTATTTCCCCTGGGAGGTGGGTGAAATATGGAGCCGTATTTTTCCACTCTCTGAAAGAAGCAGCCTGCTACTCAAGAGAGTAATGGGGGGTACAAAAGAAGATAATTCAATCAGTATTTTGCTGATTGTCCTTCATTGACTACAGACAGAAAAGGTGCTAGAAATGCTTTGGTTTGCTGTAAGTTTTAATATATGCTCAAAAAAGTGGTAATTCCCTAGAAGTTGATTCTAAAAATACCACAATATCAGTCAAAATCTCAGCCTTAGTTACACAGAGTCATATCATTTATGGCGTCATTGAAGCCTGCCCTCCCTCCCAACCCCTAAAATTGTGGTAACATGAACAATACAGATCTGACTTTGCTAAAGCACAGTCTGGGCCTCAACAACAGAGCTACTCTTTGCACTATGATTTTTAAAAGCCTTTTGTCAGAAATGAGACTCTAGAAATACCTGACAGCCAAGTCCAATCAGGTACACTAAAGCCTGGCCATTAAAGGAAAAAGCAGCACACGTAACACGAAAGGTCACTCTTTGATGTTCCATGTCTGTATTACTCATGATACTTCAGTACAATACGATTCAATTTCACTCTTAGAAACCAAAATGAATTTTCTCCTGTGGAAATTACCAAAGCAGGCTTTTTCCCCCCCTTACCAATTTTCACCTTTTTATCCTAAAATCACAGACTAGGCAAACAAGGATACCCCAATGGTATTTAAACAGCCACTTGTGAAGCAAGGAATGGCAGTTTGAAGGAACCAGAACAAGGTGCTAACAGATGATTCGCTGTAAGACACGGAAAAGGAACTGCCTGCCAATACCGTGCATCTCGGGAACTTGGTGTCTGCAGCCGTAGGTAGACCTGTGCTTCACTTATGATTGGCTGTGGTTCTGGACACATTGCAGGGTAGGTGCATTCTGAAAAACACTGCAGTCTTCGTCCCTTTCTATTTGGCGCAGCTGGGTTTTCCTTCCAGAGACAGTGGGAGAGGAGACTGTGTGCACACAGCTTTTATGCTGACGCAGATTCACAATGCGTCCCGAGCATTTACTTGGAATTGGAAATCACTTCTAGCCACAACCTAAATGTGGGATACCACAGCACGCCCCAGGAGAAATGCTGTATTACTTTAGGCTAGGTAAGGCATGAGAGACTTTGACGATGAAAGAATAAAATCCTGCACTGTCCAATTTTATAATTCATCCCTGGGTAAACTACAGCAAGCTGTTAATATCATGAATCACGCATTCAGATTTCACCCACCTCACTCTATTTTTTTCACCTTAACTAACACCACTAATAGTCCTGTTCCTTCAGGGCAGTGATTTTGTGCACTTACATATATCTGTATGGACTTTGTACATTACTGGGCTGCAACCACCAATTAAAAACCATTCTACTTGTCTGCTACAATCCTCCATCACCTCCAAAAAAGAAAAGATGGACAGAAAAGAAGCTGAACTAACGAAGTTACAAAGACTCTCAATATAATGTAGAAATCTAGGTTTTAGATAAATCCATTATCTTTATTAAGTTTAAAAAATACAAAAATAATGCTTTGTCATATTGCAATTAATAGCTCACATGCCTAAAACCAGTTTTGCCTGCAAACTGTGGAAATTTAAATTCCAGCTATTTCAGCAGCATTTCAGAAAAATCAAAGAGCCCCTTTATGAAAACGGCACAGAAGTATAGGAACCAAAACCTGCTCATCAGTGTCCTCTAAAAAAATGAATTGGCAGTATTTCACCTTACAACTAAGGCACACTTATTACTTAAATAAACAAAACAGACTTTAAAGTCCTGGATATGAAGCAGGCCTACAGCTCTGGAAGACAGATGCCCTGTCAGGCAGTAGTTTACAGCAATGTGTCTTGTGAAGGTACTACATACATTTTCTATGGTTCTGCATCTAGTACCTTCAAAAAGCATGAAAACCAATTCAGAAATAGTTCTAAAAGGCTTTTTGCTTATGGCTTTATAATACCAGAAGCTCAGCAGCTTCTACATAATAGAACTTATCTCATTTTTAATGTTTAGTATTTGCCATGAAGAAAAATCACAAGTGAATATACAACAGAGAAGAGTTTATTCAGAACAGAAATGGAAGTGATAGGTGTTATTATTTGGCTTCCTTATGCAAATTTACGGGATCTATTTTTGCAGCCATATTAAAAATGAGAAACATAATGTATAATTGAGGACAAAATATAAGGACTAAAGGATAACCAAGTTCCTGATCAAAATGTTTCCTGAAAAATAGGTTCCATAGCAGAATTCAGTTACATCTTGGGTTCCCTAAAGATCCAACCGCATGCTTCCAAGGATAGAACACAAGATAGAACTTTTGGACTGGTGCACCTTATAACAGGGACGTTTCGTCTATACCATTGATGGCTCCAGACAGGACAACAGCAGTATGTGAAATGAAAAGTAAGGAACAGTGATTTTGGAACGACCTGATTTAGACTACTGGTACTGCTCTACCTGCTTTTGCCAGTCAAATGAAAAGAGGTATAAACATCGGCTCTAGGATTGTTCCATACTTTTTACTTCTCTTAAATAACAAAAGCCTGAGTTTGAAAATAGCATTCTGACACAGAGCAAAATAATGTTGTTTGAGATGATGTGTGCTTGGAGATGTATCGACAAAATACCTGACAGACCTGTGACAAATTCAGAAACTATGACACATGTTTTATGATTTCAGGATAGACAGATGCGTTTCTTTAGCTATCTATACATGTGTGTGTATTATGTATAAAATAATCTCTCAACAATCGAAACGCAGAAAACAGTTTTGTTTGTTCTTGTCCTGTAGGATCAAATTAAATAGGAAATTGTGATTACAGGTGACATTTTTGAGGTTTCTGTGTCTCTCAGTGGGATGAGCTAGCTGAGTCTGAGCCAATACCTAAATAATATGTGTTCTCCTACATTTTAGCAGTCCATTTCAAATTGTTAATGCATGTTAAAATATAACTTGCTCATATTATATACTTTAAAGGACACAAATTAAAATATATTCACTGATGTGTTTCTGAAATATGCCTTTATCATCGGTAAAATGAACGTCAAGAATAGAAAGGAGATAAAGAAGTTTAAAAGATAAATAGAGACTGTTAGGTAAACCGTGAAATAGCTACAGATGCCACCTCTTTTGTTCCTTGTATCTCAACCAATCTAACAGTTAGGGAGATGCTCTTCTTAACTGCCCCCTTTGTAGTTTTACACTTGAACTAGCTATTTTAACTCGGACGGTAACCTTAGTTACGGTCCCTGTAACATAAACATACACATAACGTGTAACGTAGTGGTAGACTCTGTAAAGCCAAGGCACTGTGTTTATATGCATATATGCCCTGTGTTTGATGCGTGCTGTGAATCCTAAAAAAGGACATTTATTCACCGACTTCAAACAACAAACCCAAGTCAGATTGCTGTTGGACACTCCTCAGATTGTTCGACACACTGTACAGCGGTTTTTTAAATCCATTACTACAGTTTCTTTTAAACAAACTAATTAAAATAATTAAGAATTCTGTCAATAAAGGAGTATAAAACAATGCTATTTTTAAAAAATAAAACTTATAAAAGCCAGAGAACGTAGGCTTCAGGCTCAAGATTCTGTATCGTACTAATAAAATAATAAATGCCCACTAATCCTTGATATGTTTTACAGGTGGGTCAAAATAAAGAGCAGTAAATATTTAGAAATTTTCACTCAGGCCCTTCATATTACTCTTCATAGTAACTAATACTTGGAAAAGTTAACTCTTCATTATCATCCTTCCATTGGTGCTGTTCTCACTTGTAAGTGTATTCCATTATCACTTCAAAAGTATTACATCAGTTACCTGTCACAAGGATTGCAATTAAAGTAATGTTTAGAGAAAGTGGAGTCGACTTGCCTATTGATGCAGGGAGAAAATTCTCTGTGATTTTAATCGGTGTTACATGCATGTGCTGATAAAAGATTCTTTTGCTTTCATCTTTGGGTATTCTGCTTTACGCTTTTTGTTCTCTAATTTTAAAAATGCTCATTGTGATGTTTTAAAAGGAATACCAAATAACATTAAAACAGCGCTAGAAGCTGAACACTGTTATTAGATAAAAGTGGCTCTAATGCATTAGGAGGTGTTGACTTAATAGGAAAACAGCTTTGATTCACTAGCCTCTGTCTAACATGCCACTACAACAGAAGTAAAAAGGCAGTGGGCAACTCCCCTCTAATCACCTCCTGTTAGCTGCAACTATAGGCAAATTGCTAGTGAGGATTAAGTGGGGAGACTATCACAGGATCAGTGTCAAGCAGAAAAAAGACTCAATTTGTGAGCAATCATGACTCCCTAATCACTTCCCTAAGAGCTTTAGGAATTACAAACGGTAGTCTTTAGAAGTGTGGACACATCATAAGTACCGACCTACAGTGATAAGGAATCTCTTTTTACCACAAAATGTATGATTATGATAGATTGATAGATAGGTAAGATAGAAAGAACAGTTACGCATATAGATAACAAACGAAATGAAGGCTGAAAAATAAATAATTGGCATTCACTATTCCCGTACATTCTTCAGATTACTAAGATTATGGTATATATGTGTCATCATTGTGAATGCAAACTGAGATAAACTAACACTTGCATGGTTTGGAGGCAAGTATTGCAAACAAACCTGCCAGTTACCACGTGAAGAAAACACCCATACTATTGCAATACTGTTCCGCACAGGAACAGTGGAAGAGATTCTACCCATTGCATTTTTTGAAGCAGCTGTTACAGAAATAACTCCCTGTCAGTTATTTTATTCCCAGTTACTTTTACTTTTAGTAAAAAACACAAAAAGAAAAATGCAAACACCTACTATTTAATTTGGAGACAACCTTATTGATATTAACTTTAGATTTTTATGTATCATAACACTGCATTAGATTATAAAATTCAATAAAGACTACAAGCACTAGGTTCGTAACACCTGACAGATCTATAATTGCTGGGGTCTAAAAATCAACGTGCCCAATAAATTACACCATTTTAGAGATCGCAAAGTTTTATTCTACCTTTGTAGAATTGTACCTTGAGTTGCAAGATGGTTGGCTCGACTGCTCGATCAAAAATTACATTTCCTGCTATTGTTTTACATGACCTAATTTCTTAGTATCAAAAAGAACAAAATTAATTAACATCTAGCCATACTGACAAAATTACTGTGTTTCAGCATAAGACGTTTTTCAAAGCTACTGTTACAGACTACCTAATCGTCAAAATCAGGCATTACTTGATGTACTCAAGTAGTGATTTTAAACAGCACATCAGGCTGTTTAAACGTGACACATTGGTCACAGAGAGTAGGTGCAAACACACAGCATATGCAAATAGCAGAATGAGACTGGACTCACAAATACATTTATTGTTTTGATGCTTAAGTCTGTTTCAGCATTATAGAGGAGCAGTTATATTATAAAATAAAAAGTAAAACACATCTTTAAAAACAAAATGTATTACCATCAATACTCTCCTAAGAATAACAAGCTACAATAGTTTCAGTGGTTTTGTTGCACTGTATTGTCATCCTGTTCATGCATATCAAAACTTGGTGTCTCTAACATTAATATAGGGAAAAAGAATAAAAAACAATTAGGGTTGAGTAATCGATCAATGACAATTCCTTCTACTCGTGTACTGATAATATCACAGGCAATAAAAATAAATAAATAAGCCAAACAGAAAAGCACTGCCCCCAGGTTTTCTAAACATCTCAAACTTGAACTAGAAACAGTATCTTTATAATGACATTATAAACTACCTTCCAGGAAGGAAGCAGGACCTTCCACAGTAAGGTAAGAATTCCTAATAAAGAGTAACTGAAAATTAAGAATGACAACGTGTGTGCCACGTAGAAAGACCTTATTATGTGGAATATTATTGAAACAATACCAACATACACCGAATACTGAGACTATTTTATACCAGCTTGTTTACAGTACGAATTTTTAAAGACTTACAAGAAAAAAGAGTACCTTAAGTTTATAAAATATTTCCTTTCAGCTAACTGCTCAAAGACAGATATATGACATATATATATCTTCAACATCTGTATTGAATACAGATACATATTTGGACTCGATGATCCTTATGTGTCCCTTCCAACTTGAGATATTCTACAATTCTATGAATATAGAATCATATACTACATACTATATATAGGCACATATACTATCTACGTTGGTATTAGGCAGGAAATCTTTTGCCTTTCTTGTATCAATGCTTTTAAATCACAAAACAAAATGTGAATACACAAATTCAGGGCAAAAATTAAAATGAAAATCAGTTGCAATGCATATGTTATATAAATCCAAAATAGCTATGTTATACTCCTTGTTTCCTTATCACTCCAGAAGTACTGCATAGGCAAAAAAAAAAAAAAAAAAGGTACATCCTACCTTCATCCTACCCCATCCTACCTTCAGTAAAAACACATGAACAGTGCTTTCTTGATGCATTATCTTGTCTACTCCTTTCACAAACGAAACTACCAGCTGTACGTACACATACACTTATATACGTTTATAAAAATTACTTGGCATTAGTTTAACAA